>NC_142065.1:139636253-139936253 GCF_059756535.1 Pantherophis guttatus
TCTGCTATCCTTTTCCACTGAATGTGATTGAATCATTCAGTTCTGCCACAGTTCTGGCACAGATGCAGCAAAACTATATATCTTAAGCTAGAGAGACATGGCAAATTCACTCCTTCTGTGTAGAATTTGGTTTTTGTTCCTGGGAACTGCTGACACTCTACATGTCTTTTAAGAAGAAAGCATCATTGAGTTCAATGGGGCTTATTCCAAGATAAATGATATATACCAGTAATTACAGTCTGTTCATCATGTAGGAATGATGAACCCCTCTCCTAGGAAAATGAAATATTCTAGGAAATATTAAAAAGGCAGAATATTTCCCTGGATAAGAAATGGAGAAACATGTTTTTAGGCAGGAAACAGACTCACTCTTAATAGCCCCCACCATCCTCAATAACCTGGGAATCTGGGAAGATTACATCACCAGCAAGGCTCAACCAAGCCTGGGACACAGGACAGCCTACAGAGTTGCCCTTGCATGTCCCCATGGGAGTCTGACAACCAATCAGAATGCAAGCTCAAATTTAAAGCCCAACAGAGGGCATAAAACCCAGGGACTCTCAGCATCTCTGCCCTTTTTTCCCCTTCACCCAACATTATCAAGGCATGTCCACCATTAAAAACCACCTTTCCAAGCAGTCTCCATGTTTCCAGTGTCTTTTTCCCCACTTGGAACTGAACCCAGATGGGAACTTTCTTTTCTCAAGGGTCGCGGGGCTGAATATCAATTGCTGGAAATCAGTAGAAGAGAAGGTAGAGAACAGCACAGAAAAGAAAGTGAAGGACCTATGATTGGTATTCCATTTCACCTGCCTTTCTGCTATTCCTCTCTGTTTTCTGGTATCTCCTTTTGCCTTCCTCTTTCAAACACTTCTTTCTCTTTCTGAAGAAAGTGGACAATTGTAGGCATCTCATAGCATTCATCTAAGGATATTACTCCACTATTAATTAAGCTGTGACACATTAACTATACCCAAGTCCCTTACTCACTGAAGTGAATTTATCCTTTCAATTAATTTGATTTAATTAAGTAAAACTTATTAATTTAATTACCTAATCAAATAGTGCTGGCATTTTCATTCTTTAAAAAAAAATCTAGATTTTTATTACCCTTTTCTTTTTTTTCTAGTTATGTAAATGGACAAAAGCAAATATCAGATCCATTAACAAGGAATTTATCTTCCGCTACTTTGCATTGTTACCTGTTCAGTTTTAATACAGAAATTACACAAAAATCCAAAGGCATCAGTAGAGCATCCAATCATCAGTCTTTGAAAGCAAAAGCAGCTTTCTTTAAATAAAACACTGAACTGAAATTTTAAAAAAACAGTTGGAAGAAGGATATACCTATAAGATTTAACATAATTAAATTGATTCTTGCCCCTTTTTCAGCAACTGATTTCCCCATTCTGATTTCATTCCAACTTCATTGGAAATTTTGTTGGTTTAGAAGGAATGCGATATGGTGATCATACATGTTAAAATTAAATTGGCTTCTTTCTAACTCAAAATGGGAGGAAAAACTAAAGTAACATTTTTTTAACACCCTCCCCAAATGGACAATTCTATTCACATTCCACATTGCTTTGCATTTTTCTCTAGCTCTTTTATGTAAACTTGCATATACTGGGAAAAATTGATATTACCCCAAAGAATTCTAACACAACTTCCATTTTGAGCCATTAGGTGTAATGCTAATGAAACTGTAATAAACTTAATGTTGACCTTTCTCTATTCCTAAAATGACTGCTCAATGAATAAGGATTCAACTTAGTTAAAATATAGAATCCTTCTGAAAAATAGCATAATAGCAGAAATAATCATATCAATTATTTGAAAACATTGTTCTGTTATCAATGACTGTTAATATGAAAGAAGAGCCTTCTTTGAATATTTATTTTTATTTCATTTATCAAATTTATATGATTTATATTTATCAAATTCATATACCCTGCCAAATGAAGAAAAAAAAAAAGACTAGTATTTCATTCTTTCCTGGACCTACAGCTCTCTAGTTTTATTTTCATACCTCTGAGACAATGTGTCCATATTTTACATCTCAGGGATGTTATCTTTCAAAAATTGCCGACCAAATCACATCATGTGGTCAGGTCCCGCTGCTTGTTTGCCCTGCCCAACAGGTCTAGGGCAGCCATGCTTTATCAAATTACTGACAAACCTCAGAACGATGAATGTATTCCTACATTAAATTCACAGTATCCAGTCTCTGCAAGTTATTCCAAAGTTATTCAACTGGAACATACTTGCATATGCATGCTCTTCATTTTTGCACTGTTTATTCTGAGTCTTTTAACTTGACAAGAACCAGTTTGCTGAAACTCCCCATTGTACAATACTCAAATTGTCTTTCTTTCCCCCCCCACCCCTCCCCGACTTAACCATAATAGCTAGAAAACTTCTTGGAAAGAAAAAAGAAGTGAAAGAATCTCTGAGGGAAGTCTTGTGGTGTATTTAAGCTTATTTTATCACTGCAAGCAAACAAACTTTAAAGCCTCTTTAATTGTCCGCATTTCCCAATTGTGGGATTTAACGGATGTGGGGGAAGCCAAAGAGCCTATCAGCTCCTGGAGATACAGATGTCCATTCCTAACCATAACAAGGTCAAGATAATGAAATGTATATATATTGCCACTGTGCAATCCCCACCCGCTTGTAGTAATCTTGCACCATTAGTAAAGCAGAATTCTTATCATCACAGCGCAATGAGCATTCCACCATAACAAATGGCTATGGCTGGAGACACAATGAATGGACGACAGGATATATTATAGCCTTCTTGTGACTAAATAAACGCATAATACCATGTTCCACTCAAGAATTCCATGGTAATTCTTCCACTTAACAGAACAAGAGCACAAAAAATGTCAAATTGTTCAGCACAGTGCTACTTTCAGTAGACTCAGATCTCAACAGCCATGCTTGTACATTCTAATAATGTGTGAATACATCTTTTACTCCAAAATGCCAGGATTCTGACAACAGCGTGAACTGTAGCATTGAACCACATCTGCTGGCTTTCATCATTCTAGGTGAAAGAAACTTGTACAAACCAACATATCACTTTTTTGCATATTTTTAGGATGGCTAACAGTACCTTAAAGTCTATATAAAATGTGCTTGATAAAAAGCATTTGATTAGCATCATGTATCAAAAGTATTGTAATATAGTATTGCAATGTAGAAACAAATATAAATCGGGAGATTCACATTTGTAAATTATTAGAAAAACATGTGCCTAAATTGTGGAAAATTGTATAAAAGATTTTTATGGCAGTAAATTCAAGGCATGGGACTGGGCTCCCTAACCCCTGATCTGTGGACCAGCACCGGACCACGGGGTGCCAGAAACCAGGCTGCAAAAGCAAGCAGAACCCCATCTGCAGAATGCAGGCAGCATGCGAAACCTTGCCCACTCTGATCCACAGAAAAAAACTCTCTCCACCAGTCCCTAGTGTTCAAAAGGTTGGGAGCCATTGCCCTAGAGCACCATCTTTTTCCAAGAATCCTTACCCATCCAATTCAATCCAGCAGATTGGAAATTCTGCACATTTTGTCAGATAAAGACTGTCAATTGGTGGGAACTAGAATTGGGGCCTTCTCTGCTGTAGTACCTGCTTTGTGGAATAATTTCTTCCTGGAGGTTAGAACAGTTCCTACATGTTACATGTTACATGTTAAAGCCGACGCTTTCCGGGCTGTGAAACGACTCCTCACTTCGGATTCTGTATTGGTGCAGTATGACAGCGAACTCCCATTGACTCTGACTTGTGATGCATCACCTTATGGGGTGGGGGCCGTTTTGAGCCATCAGCTACCTAATGGGACTGAAGCCCCCATCGCTTATTACTCCAGAACTCTCTCTGCCGCTGAACGTAATTACGGGCACATTGACAAGGAGGCGTTGGCCATCGTGGCTGGCGTTAAACGTTTCCATGATTATTTATATGGCCGTTTTTTTCACATTTTCACAGATCACAAGCCATTGTTGGGAATTCTGGCCGGCGATCGTCAGTCTCCGCAGATCCTGTCCCCCCGGGTGACCAGGTGGGTCGTATTCCTGGCGACCTACAATTATAGCCTGGCCCACCGCCCAGGTAAGGACTTGGGTAATGCTGACGCCCTCAGCAGATGCCTCCTTCCTGCTCCTGTCGACGACCCTGCTCCAGTCTCATCTATTCTACAGATTGATGACAAACAGAGTCCGGTGTCTGCCGCTGATGTCGCTTGGTACACCACCAAAGACAAAATCTTACGCCAAGTCCTGGACTGGGTGAGAAGGGGATGGCCCCTAGGGCAAATCAACTCTGAGTTTCTCCCATACAAAACTCGGCAACATGAGCTTTCCACGTTGCGGGGCTGCCTGTTGTGGGGCACCAGGGTGGTTGTTCCTGTAGAGCTAAGGCGGCAAGTCCTGGCCACTTTGCATAATGGCCATCCGGGAGTGGCCCGAATGAAGGCTTTAGGCCGCAGTTACCTATGGTGGCCCAAGTTAGATGAAGCGATCGCGAACTGGGTCGCCGACTGCCAGCAGTGCCAGCATACTAGCTCAGCCCCTCCGAAGGCTCCAGTTAGGGAATGGGAGTTACCAAGGGCTCCCTGGTCCCGGGTCCACTTGGATTTTGCAGGCCCCTTCCAAGGCCATACCTTTATGATCATAGTTGACGCCTATTCTAAGTGGGTTGAGTTGGTGGCAATGGCCTCAACCACAGCGGAGGCAGTAGTCAGGGCACTCAGGAGGGTATTCGCTACCCATGGCCTACCAGATTTGATTGTAATGGACAATGGGCCTCAATTAATGTCAGCCACATTCCAAACTTATTTAGCAAGACATGGCATTAGGCATGTCACGGTAGCTCCGTTCCAGCCGGCTGGAAATGGCCTTGCTGAGAGGGCCGTGCGATCGGCCAAGGAGGCCCTAGCTAAATTGGGGCCTGGGGATTGGCATACTAAGTTAGCTACCTATTTGTTAGCGCAGCATGTGACCCCATGCCCGACGACAAACCGCAGCCCAGCTGAGTTGTTAATGGGCCGCCGGTTGAGAACTGACTTGGACCGTTTACACCCTGACTATGTTCCTGAAAAGCCCCTGGATTCAAGTGGCGGAGCCCGTTCCTTCCAAGAGGGGGAGTGGGTGTATGCCCAAAAATTATGGGGGGGATCCCCGTTGGGTGCCGGGCCAGATTATTGAGGTTACGGGGCCATGGTCATACAGAGTTCAGCTAGGAGACGGCCGTACCTGGCGGAGGCACGTGGACCAGCTGCACCGCCGCCGGTTGCCCCCACAAGGGACGATCACGGACGAAGCCCTATCCGGGTTAGGCATACCGAGTTCTGCCAGAGCCTCATCTCCCGAAAGCAAGTCACCTCCTGAGGCTCAAACCGACAACGAGGGGTCCACAGACTTACCCGTTGTTACTGCACCCACGTTGCCGTTCGAAGCGCCATCCGAAGCTGAACTGCAGTCTCCAGGAGTTCCAGAGGCGCCAGGCATGGGTCCTCCTACCGCAGCCATCTCTGAGGGGCCACGCAGATCAGGGAGGACCAGAAGATGCCCGGCTTACCTCGCTGAGTACGTTTGTGCCATCCAGGAAGAAAGGGGTGTTACGTCCGGACGGCAAGCACGAGCGGCCAAGAGAGCAGCCGATTGGTCTAAACGCCAGCAGGCAGCCGGCGGGAAATTGGCAGCTCCTGATTGGCCCAGCCTCTGACAGCTGAAGTATAAAAGAGCTGTCTGTGCCTCAAAACCTTGCTCGCTCTCCAAGGTAGTTAGCTAATCAGAGCAAGTCACTGTTAGCTGTTATTGTTAGTCTAAACAATAGTCTAAACCAAAGGTCTTCAAACGTGGCAGCTTTAAGACTTATGGATTTCAACTCCCAGAATTCTGGGAGATGAAGTTCACAAGTCTTAAAGCTGCCAAGTTTGGGGACCCCTGCTCTAAACACAAGGCTGGGTACTTGACTTGGGGCTCAGAATGTGTTAAGGACAGGGATGGGCTGCTGGGGTTTCACAGGGGTTCGGGAGAACCTCTAGCTAAGATTTTGTGCAGTTTGGAGAACCCCAAAATCCCACTCCTAGATGTCCCCGTCCACCTGCCCCTCCCAGGAGTCCCCACGTGGCCCGTTTTGGATGCAGGTAAGTGCAGGGTGTACATGGAGGCTCAGAGAGGGTGAAAAATGGGCCTAGTGGAAGTTTGGGGGAGGCTGTTTTCACCCTCCCGGAGGCTTGAGGAAAGCCTTCAGAGCCTGGGGAGGGCAAAAACGCTCCCTTCACCATGGTGCAGGAAGCCAGTTAGGCCACACCCACCATGGCCATGCCCACCCAGCAACCGGGCAGAAAACACCTTGCTAAAAATTTTGAAGCCCACCCCTGGTTAAGGGCCCCACTTCTTGTTTTTACTGTTTACAGTTAACATCTTGGTTTATACAGTAGATGTATTCCTTGGATAATTTTATTGTTTTAAATTCTTTTGCAGTTTTAGAAGGGTAAGCTAACCAGAGTCACTTGGCTGAGATGGGCAGCTATAGAAATTGAATAAATGAATGAGTAAATAAATAAATACATGTTTTCTCTATTTAATTAAAAATAAAAATAAATTTGCTGAGATGCAACTATATGAATGAGATAGAATGAACTTTAACTGGTCAACACATTTCTCAGAGTCTAGTGGTTAAAGGCACCAGGCCATAGGCTGGAAGCCTGGGAGTTTTTGTCCTGCCTTAGGCATAATACCAGCTGGGTGATTTTGGACCAGTCTTTCTCCACCCTAGGAAGAAGGCCATGGAAGAAGACAATGGCCAACTATTGCTTAAAATGTTGCCAAGAAAATTGCGTGGAAAATTGCTATGTATTAATTCAATAGACAAAATTGACTTGAATGCACTAAATTAATCATCATCATCAACCCCCAGTGAAGCACCACCTGGACATGGTTGAGGGGCTTGTGTGCTCTGAGGAAGATGAAAGCTATGCCAGCAGATCTGGCAGATCTCATCAGAGGAGTCAGATAAAGAGTTTCTCTCCCATAAAAAATATGATGAGATGTAAATTTCAGCAACCCATACCGGCTCAGTCATCACTTGAGTCAACATGGACCATGCTAGGTATTGGAATTCCTGGACATTTGGGGAAACTGGGCTACAGGACTCTGGACTATTGGCTGTTTTAAAAAAAGAAAGTTAAAATTAAAGAAAGAGCCAGAAGGGCTAATTCTGCAAGCCCTGAGAACCAGTCCATACAAGTGCAGAATTGAAAAGACAGTGATAGACTGCAAATGCCATCTCTGCAAAGATGTTGAAGTGGGCCATCTGGTTATAGCCACTGCAAAAAGATTGCCCAGACCAATGACAAACAATGGCATAACAAAGTAGCAACAATGGTGCATTGGAAGATCTGCAGGCAATACCATTTGCCTGTAAACAATAACTGGTGTGGGCATAAAATAGAGAAAGTAATAGAAAATGAAGAAGCTAAAGTACTCTGGGACTTTAGAATTCAAACTGACAGGCACCTACCACATAATGCCCCAGACTTAACAATTGTTGATTAAAAAAAAAAAAGACAAATACTGTATAATCTGGATAGTAGACATAACAGTATTTGGAGACAGCAGAAGAGAAGAGAAAGAACTGAAGAAGTTAACAAAATACAAAGATCAACAAATAGAAATAGAACAACTGTGGAAAAAAGAAGCTAATGTATTATGCCAGTAGTAATAGGTAGCCTGGATGCAATCCCAAAACTGAAGCACCACTTGAACACCATTGTGATTGATCAAATCACTGTCAGTCAATTGCAAAAGGCAGCTTTACTCGGAATAGCTTACATCCTGCAATTATGCCTTTAACACCATCAAACATCCACAACTGCCTATCTCAGATCCTTGGGAAGAAATAGGTGGATAAAAATGCCAAATCCAGTCTGAACATCTGGCTGACTATGTGATACACCATAATAATCACTACTGGGTTTGCAGTATATTGAGTTGGGGTACCAATTGTAATAGTTTGTTTATTCTTATCTTGTCAGCATAAGTTTCTGTCCATATCAACATGTAGAGTATGAAAAAAAAAACCTGTTTCTGACAGTTGAAATTAGAGGCATTAGTTGTTGTTTTTTTCTCCCTTTCATTATTCTTCTCATCATTCCTCCTGGCTGATCAGGTCACACACCCTTCAGTTGTTATAGTTTCATCACTAATTTAACCAAAGACAGAGTAATTTGTTCTTTGTTGCTCTATTCAAGTTTCATTCCAACAGGCGCCTTTGAAGTTAGCAGGAAAGCTATTCAAGAAGGAAGAATAGACTAGGCTTTCTATTAGCAATAAAATTGCCATGTATTAACCCCACATATTTCAGAAAATGAGCTGCAGTCAAGTGAAGAAGGCAACATCATCTCCTTTCACACAAAGAGGTTCTCTCATACCTTAATTTGCTATAAACACGATGACTGTCATAAAAAAAACAAAAACAAATTTGTGCTTTGTTCAGAGCAGGTGCTGAGGCTGCAAATCTCAAACTATTTGTAAACAGTGAGTTCCAAGGCCTTGGTCATTTCTCTTATTCCACAGTAGGATTAGAACCATAAACCTACTTGGCAGTCTACATTTTAAGACAAAACAATTCAGAAGGCAGGAAGGCAGGAAGCTGCTTTATAGGAAGCTGTGTTCATGTATCATATTAATTCACACTTCGCTTTAGTCATAGTTTGTGATATGTTGGAATAGAAGACCATCATTTTTTTTTCAAATAAAGCAATTGTGACAACTGCTATTTGAACCCAGCAACCAATCATTAGTTTGTCTAGTTTTGTTGTGACTCTTTTTTCACTTTCAAATGAAGCCACTGTGGTCTGAATCAGGGGTGGTACTCACTTACCTTCGCCACCGGTTCGCAAATGCGAACATGGACATATGCTCACCTCGCTTACGCGCAACACCTCTGGACATGCACAGGACCTCCCATCAAAAATGGGACATGATGACGTCCAGGTGGGTGGGCAGAGCCTCCTGCAGCCGCTACTACCAGCTCGCCTGAACCAGATAGAACCGGCTGAATACCACCACTGGTCTGAATCAGTGGTGGGTTCCAACTGGTGTTACCACCTGTTCTCTTTGCACACAGGCTTTGCACACTATCGCCGCATGCATGAACGCTTCGCTCGCATGCGTGCCGAACTTGCGCTCTGCGCAAGCGCATTAGATTTCTGCCCAGCTGAGGCACAGCCATCCACTCTGCTGTGCCTATCAGCTGGGCTAAAAAAATGACAAATAAAGGTAGGTATAACTGGGGAGGGTTGGGGGGCCCAGCTCACAGTCATAGAGAACCGGTTCACTGATGTCACATCATCACCACTACCAGCTCGCCCGAACCGGGCCAAACCTGGAGCAACCCACCACTGGTCTGAATCCTTTGAATACAGCATGTCCTATATGTAGTCGTCTAAACTATAGACATTCTTTAGAAACTTTAGACAAAATTTAAGAAACACCCCCACCCCCACCCTCACCCCACACACACTTATGCTGTTACAGTAGGCCATACCAAGTTTGGTAAGGTGCATAAAAGTATTTTAGCATATATACTTAAGCGTAAGATCTATCTTCCACTTTTGAAATTACAACCCTCCTGTATCTGTATGCAATCTCCTTCCTATGTAAGTTGCATACAGTCATGCTCATTTAATAACCATTACATGCTTTATTACCAAAACTGCCCCCATCGTTAGATAACACTACTGGTCTTGTCTTCTGCTTGTTCATATTTAATACTCATATTTAATATGTCCCAACACTTGTTTGCACAGTATATCCATATTAAATACAAGATTATAGCGTATACTGGAAGCCAATTGTGCAGACCAAAAGATAGACGCGCTTTGGGGACTAATCATAGGTAATTAGATTTAGACAACTCTTCATGAATATAATTCTTTGAAGAATTATATTCTTTCCTTTCATCTGTCTTTTGTGGCTAATATATCACTCTCTGATCTTTTCGGAAATCATCAGCTTATCACTCTACATCAATCCTACATCTGCCATGTAGTCTTCCAACATATACTGAAAGAGGTTATAATAAGGGCTCATGTACATCAGTCACTAAACATTACCTAGCTGTACGTATGAGGAATTCTATTGAAGCACTTATTCTAATTGAGTACACAGTAAATAAATAAGATGAATTGGCAAAGTTGGCTTGCTATGGGATTCTTTTATTGCTTCCTAGTTGAGGGAAGATAATACTATTATGGATTCATTGGAATGACTTCAAACAGATTTTACTATTATAATGGTAATAACAATACTTGTTTTTCAATGCTCATAAAGATACGTGAGATATCAGATGCATATTCTCTTTTGGAATGCTTGCAAAAAGGAATAATTTAAAATATAAACAAGTCTTTCACAAGTTAAAAATATCATCTGTATCTTTAGAACAATGAGTATGTTCCTTATTGCTGCAGTATCAGTAAATATAAATGTTCCACCTATATTTCTTTTGTATTTCTACCAAAATATTGCTACTAATGCTACTAATATACCATTGGTCTGTTGGTATGACAGACAAAACAAGCAAACCAGTGGTGGAATTCAAACTTTTTTACTACCAGTTCTGTGGGCATGGCTTGGTGGGCATGGTTTGGTGGGTATGGCAGGGGAAGGATATTGCAAAATCTCCATTCCCACTCCACTCTGGGGCCAGCCAGAGGTGGTATTTGCCCATTCTCCAAACTACTCAAAATTTCCGCTATTCAGTTCTCCAGAACCTGTCAGAACCTGCTGAATAGCAGCCCTGAAGTAAACATACTGTATATCTCTTTGTTGGTTACCCACAAAAATACATTAAACTGGCCTTCCACAAACCATCCAAATGTAAAAAGTGACAGTTGCAGGCATACCAAGGTATGACTTCCAAGACAGTTGGGAAACATCCCTAAAAATAGGGCACAGAATTAGGGCACAGAATTGTTGATGTCATAATCATTAACCATTTGGTGCCTGCCACAATCTGTTTTCCTCCCAGTTTGTATCGTGCCATGCTTTAAAAAAATCATAGAATCTGGAAGATTTTAGGAAGATGGGAAAATGTTCTTACCAGCATTCTTATAATGGGTACAGGCTTCCCAGATTATCACTCCAAATGCTTTCTCATCTACTGCTACTTCATCCTTTTTTATGGCAAAGTTTGGAAAATAAACCAGAAAATTTGTAAGCAAAAATGGGTGGTACCGTTCCTTCTATTTTTCCATTTGCACATCTGAAACAGCAACCTCTGCTTACAATATGGGAGGCAAGCATTTATAACTCTGCCCCTTTTTAATATGTATTCTAATGCATGTGAGACACATTACAACATGGGAGAGGAACTTTGATTGCTCAGTCAAATTCAACCCAAAGCCTGACACTGCTGGACACACCCACACCCTTTCCCAGTAATCTCATAAAAATGAAGATCTTCAATGTTCAAAGAATCAATTTGTCCACTGAAAGTTTTGCTCCCATCTTCTCCCTAAATTTAGCAAAGACTAAGCTGTTCTCTTTGGGGGGGGGGATTATTAAAGGTTACAATTAGAAAAAAAAATACAAACTATAAAAAATAGAAAAATAGAAATTGCAGAAAGTAATAGAAAGTAATAGAAAAGGGAGAAAAGAAAAAAAAACATAAAAGTATCTTCCCCCTTTAGCTTGACAAATACAAACAATTTTGGGAATTTATTTCCATCTCTTAAAATATAGCAAATGTTTTCTATTTCCCATAACTCACCTCTTAACTATAAACACAATCTTAAAATATCCTCATTCTTTCCTAGTCAACAAAAGCCCATTAAGGTCTACCAGAGATAACTGCATATCTATTTTAATTTTGATCAAATAAGCCAACTCAATATTCCTTGCATATACTTTTAACTACCTTGGCTTTTAATCCCTTTAAATATCATCTTCAAACTTGATTCCTTTCATCTTCTCGCCATTTTATCTTAGCAAATCTTTCAAAACTTTAACTGACCTCTTTTGTAAATTCAGTATATGAAAGTTATCCAAACCTCTCTTCTATTCTGATACTTGTATGTTCTTTTTAAATATTAAAACTTCAACTGGTGTCATTTATACATATTTCTCCATATTATTCTTATAATTTGGCATGTTTAAATTCATATTCAAATCAACTTTAGAATCAGTTAGTATAGCTTATTTCTCTTTCATTAAAAAAAATTGCACACCATCCATCTATGATATTAGATATTCTTAAAATTAATTTCTGAGTCCATAGTTTACTACATTATGTACTGACATGTTAAATCTGAATATTCTTCTTTTACTGTAATCTTTAGGGTTTTTTCTTGTTTCCTCTCATGTCCAAAATTCAGTGATAAGTGAGAATCTCCATCTTATCATAGTCCCCCCCCAAAAAAAACCCCCCCAAAACAATCATAGTTTTCCATGGGAAAGATTCTTATTATTAATTTCAACTTTTTGTTTTAAATCCATATGGATAAGAGTGAAAGGTATTTAGAGTTGCTTTTGGAAAGTTGAAAATGATCTATTTTCAACTTTCCAAAAGCAACTCTAAATACCTTTCCCCTGTTTATTCCAAAAAAAATAACATTTTTCTAAATCCTTAAATTTCATTTGAAAAGAAGAAGGAAACCCACCCAATAAACACAATTAAAACTTGCTGTTCTGAAGGGTTTTAATGTTTCATAACAGTAAAAAATAATTCCCAAATAATGAGGTTCAATTGAGCATTTGTTCATAAAGGCTGCATTACAACTGTGTCTTAGTTGGAATTTCTTGACTCCCAGCCACAAGACTCATAAGCAAACCACAAAAATCTTGGTTTCTGCAGTATATTTACAAGGAATGGCTGTCCAGAGTGTATGTGGACAATCTCATAATCTCTCCTTTCTCTGGAGAGATTTTTGCCAGCCATGATCCAATCTCTGACTACAGTCTCCACTGCAAATGCCACCTTGCTTAGACAGGTATAACTAGCTCCACCATGGCCTACTTGGAAATTCCACTAAGCATCTTTTTGAAAGTGAATGAAAAGACTGAGAAGTGGAAGAAATGATTCTGTATTTTCTTTTCATTTGTCCTTGAACAGATGCTTCTCTTTTGTTCCTCTGTTACAAGATTTCTGGCATCAGATTTCAAGAATATATATCAATGTTCAAAACTGCTGAGATATAAGAGGAGCTCTGTAATTGCAAAACACCTTAATTAAGCTGGAAATACTGGATCTGCTCTCATGGTGTTTTCCAACATTTTAGAACATTTTGTTGTTGCTGCTGATGTAGCTGATTGCTTAGATTTATTATGGCTTTCCCCTCCAAAAGAGTCTGGGTGGCTTACATTGAAATAAACAATTAGACAGTTAAAAATATGACAACAAAACATAGCAGCGCAGAGTAAACAACAATAAAAAATACAACAGGGTCTTCACAAACCTACCCCAGAGCTGAAAACAGGGTCAAATATTAAGAGCCTTCCGTACATCCAGGAGAGTGAGTGCCATACATATCTCTGGGTGGATACTATTCCAGAGGGCAAGGGCATCAACAGGAAATGCATGCATTTCCTCAATCCCACAATGTGACAGTACTTAATTAACGAGACGTGGGGCAAACCCACTCTGCTCAAACCTAAAGAAACCATCGGACATAGCTATAGAATTAGTTCTGAAATTCAGACAACTTTCATTTGTACAAATTGTGAAGTTTCCGAAAGATGCCCTAATTAATTCATGAGCCAATGTATGCAGCAAAGATATACCATATTTTTCTGAGTATAAGAAGCACCAGAGTATAAGACGCAGCTTAGTTTTTGGGGAGGAAAATAGGGGGTGGGGGGAAATCTGCCTACCAGGTATTCATCTGGGTAGCGTCCTTAATCTGGTCAGTTTCAGCACATTAGTTTGCTGGGTTTTTATCCCCTGCTTGGGGATAAAAAACAGCTTCTAAGGCACAGCTGAGAGGAAGCAGCAATGAGAAAAGCAGGCAAAGCATGGGGAGATCGCTTCACTCAGCTAGCGCCTAGTCAGGGCTGAAAAAAAGCTTCTAAAGAACAACTGAGAGTCAAAGCAAAGCATGGAGATCACTTCACTTGCTAGCCTTGTTAAAGCACAGCGGAGAGTCAAGGGAGCAGGCAAAGCTGGGAAGATCGCTTCACTTGCTAGGGCCTCATTAGGGCTGAAAAATAGCTTCGAAAAAGCTACATTCGGAGTATAAGATGCACCCAAATTTTCAGCCTCTTTTTGGGGGGGAGGGGAAAAGGTGTGTCTTATACTCTGAAAAATACAGTAAGTGTATTTTTGTGTGTGTGCCTTCAAGTCAGGTTTTGACTCCTAATGATTGTATGGACTAGTCCCTTGGGTTTTCTTGGTTTTTTAGAAGTGGCTTGCCATTCTCAATCTAGAACTAAGAGAGATCTGGCTTTGTGCTTAAGATAGAGGTAGAACTTTCATTCTCCTTGTGACTAACCTGATGCCTTAACCTCTGTACCAAACTGGTTCTCACCCACATCCATTTAGAGATACCAAAATCTGCAATAAAAGACATCATTGGACAACATCCAAAGATCTGTGCAATATTACTGTTGTCTATAAGCATAATATCCTAATGGCTTAACAAGTTGGAATCAACCAAGCTAAAAGAGATTTCATGCTTTTTGCAGGAAATGCAGTTGAATTCCATGTCCCTTCTTATTTATTTATTTATTTTATTATATTTCTATAATGCCCCTTCTCCTGCGGGACTCAGGGCAGTGTACAGCCAGGATAAAACATAGCATATAAAATTTTAAAACATTTTAAAAAACAATTAAATAATTTTGGCCCGAATTTAAAACAACCCAATTAAAACCGAATTTCGATTAAAAAAACTGAGAGGATGGGATCAAGCTTCTAATATACATTGTCTGGGTTGGCTGAGTATAAAGGGAATTTAGACAAGCATACCTTTATGAATGTTAAGATTATGAAAAAATTGTTTAACACACGACATTGAGAGCTTGATTGATTCCAAATAAATGTTTTGGAGTTAAGTTCTCCATCAGGACATACCTGCTTTTCTATGTCTGGACTTTTTCCTCCCCTCTGATATCAGGAACCAAAGAATTATCCTTTCCAGCTTGATTATAAAGGATTAAAAGGATGCATCAACCCTTTCAGCTATTGTTTATACATTTTAATTATATTACTGTCCTATTTGTTGTCATCTTAATTTATAAACTGACTCAAGATTATTTGCAGTAAAAACCAGAATAAATATTTTAAATAAACAAGCAGTCAACTTGACAGGACCAACTTGCATGCCTGTAAATTTAAGATGCAATTAAATAAAATATTATTGAGGTAAACTAGATCAAAACACCATTTCAGTGTAACCATGGAGTCTTGGACATCGGCAATCATGTTGGTGATCCTATTTTTATCAACAGCCGCACAAAAAAGTGCTGCTGAGTTTTGTCCAAACCAGTGCCTTAGATTTTGAAGTCATGATGTTCTTCTTCTGCCTGGACCTCGTTTGCCTTCAATCTTTCCCTGGAGGATTAAGTGAAGTATGCCATATTTTTCTGGGTGTCACATCACATGTCCTAAATATTCTAACTTTCAAATAAACCAATCAGCCAAATTCCAGTATGTAATGAATTGGCACTTCAAAAAGTAGCATTCAAAGTTAAAGTTAGTCTCAAATGATAATTTTCAATGTGCAAAAGATATATGGTATGAAAGTGTTGTAGCGCGGGAATAACGAGAGGCACTAGCAAGCTAGTGACAACAGCTCTTTAATTCAGGGTGAGACTTCAGCAAAAGAACACAGGCAACAGCCTTCCTTATATATCTTTCAGAGGCGACCAAGAACCAATCAGAATTCACTTTACATTTGAATTTCCTGAACAAAATAGATACATACATAACACCCCTCCACTCTCAGAAGGCACTTATCCTATCTATTTACATATTTACATACAAAATCATGCAGGTGACCAGGGCGTGTCTTAGTCCTGGTTGACCTGCGCAGTTCAGTTGTTGGCAAGGCGTCGAGCCGGTCGGAGGGACCTCCCGTCTCTCCCGGCTCCACCAATGGAACCTCCTGGATTTCTCCGGAGGTGTGGCTATCTCTGGCTGGGAGTGTTGACTCGCTGGGGCGGTGCTGGAACTCTGGGTTGCCAGATAAGTATTCCGGCTTACTCGGGCTTGAGGTAGCTGTGTCAGGAAGACTTTGATAGTTAGGATAAGAGTTTTCGTTTGGTAAACGTTTACGCAATTGATCTATATGTCTCCTCCAGATTTTACCATGCCCTATATCAACTGTGTAAGACTTTGGACCGGTGATTCCTACTATGGTTCCCTCTACCCATAAGGGCCCATTGGTGTAGCTTCTAGCAAAAACTGGTGTTCCTACTTGGAATTGTCTTAGTCCTCCCCCTTCCCCCGTGAAGCTATCGGAGGAGTAATTGGGATGCAATCGGTCGAGAATGCATCTTAGCTTTTGGCCCATTAAGAGCTCGACTGGGCTGCGGCACGAGGTGGGGCACAGGGTGGCGTGCTGTACCACTAAGAACTCATCTATTCTAGCCTGCCAGTCCCCTGCATCAAGCCGGGAAAGAGCTTCTTTGGCCATTCTTACAAATCTTTCTACAAGGCCATTCGAAGCCAGATGAAAAGGAGCAGATAATGCATGTCTTATGCCTAATTCGGCCAGGTAGCCCTCAAATTGAGTTGCCGTGAATTGGGGCCCATTGTCGGATACCAGAGTGTCTGGCAATCCGTGTGTTGCGAATAGTTTTCTGAGTACTTTGATTACGGCCTCATAAGTGGTAGATGGCATCAAGGCAATTTCGAGCCACTTAGAATATGCATCTACAATAATAAGAAAGTTCTGGCCATGGAACGGGCCAGCAACATCGATGTGAATCCTCCCCCATGGCCCCTTTGGTTTTTCCCATTCCCGAACGGGAGCTATAGGAGGATCTGGGCGGGACTCCTGGCAGGGCCTGCACTTCCCCACCCACTCAGTGACATCTTGGTCAAGATGTGGCCACCAAACATAGCTACGAGCTAGGCCTTTCATGCGAACAATACCAGGGTGTCCCTCATGCAACATTTCTAGAACTCTGTGCCTTAACCGCGAAGGAATGACCACCCTGTCTCCCCACAACAAACAACCCCCCAATATTGACAGTTTATTTTTTTTTGTTAAAGTACAATTGAAAGTCACCACCGTCTACCTTGGTAGGCCAACCCCTCATTACCCAGCCCATTACAGTGCGCAAGACAGAGTCTCTGGCAGAAACCCTCGCCACCTCGTTTGAGGAGATGGGGCCCGGGGAAACAATGTCAAGAAGTAAAACCGGGGCTTCCGGAGTCGGGTTGTCCAACAATTCGGGCAAGGGGCATCGGCTAAGGGCATCAGCATGTCCTAAGGTTTTGCCCGGCCGGTGGAGCAGTCTGTAAGAATAAGCAGCTAAGAAAATGGACCATCTGGTCATCCAGGGGGAAAGAGCAGCCGGGGTCGGTTTATCTCCAGCCAAAAGTCCCAAAAGAGGCTGGTGGTCCGTAATGAGTTCAAAGGTGCGACCAAACAAATACTCGTGAAATTTTTTGATCCCAGCTACAGCCGCTAATGCCTCCCTAGCTAGCTGGCTATAGTTCCTTTCAGCACTAGACAAAGTGCAAGTGTAATAGGCGATGGGCGCCTCTAACCTATTCGGCAGTCTATGGCTTAAAACCGCACCTACGCCAAAGGGGGGAGCGTCACAGACCAACACTAGGGGTAGTTCAGCATTGTATTGAATAAGGAAACTGTCCTCAGACAAAAGTCTCTTTACTGCGTTGAATGCAGCCGCTTCTCGTTTGCCCCAAACCCACGGAACGTTTTTTCCAAGGGGCTCTGCAACGGTGGCTTTGTGTTTTAAAAGCATCGTATAGAAATTGAGAAGGCTCAGAAAGGCCTGCAGTTCGGACTTCGACTTGGGGGTGGGCGTGCTTCGGATGGCCCTGACTTTGCTTTCTGTGGGGTGAATGCCTGTGCCGTCGATTCGGTAGCTTAAGAATTCCACTGATGGAACCGCTATTTTGTATTTTGCTCGTTTGAGTTTAAGTCCCGCTTCTCTGAATCTGGTTAGGACTTGTCTAACCCTCTGGCCTAACTGAGTCTCGTCTTGGCCACTAATCAAAACGTCGCTGAAATACGGGA
Source organism: Pantherophis guttatus (assembly GCF_059756535.1). NCBI lineage: Eukaryota > Metazoa > Chordata > Lepidosauria > Squamata > Colubridae > Pantherophis > Pantherophis guttatus. The sequence goes on from NC_142065.1 coordinate 139,654,473, forward strand.
TGACACCTGGGAGGCCTTGTAGAAGGCGCTCCATTGTGCTCTGAAAGAGCCCAGGGGCGATGCTGACCCCAAACTGAAGTCTGGTGCATTTAAAGGCACCTCTGTGAGTTACTATTGTCTGTGATTCTGCCGTAGCGTCATCTACAGACAGTTGGTCTAGTTTTGCGAATAGCTTGCCAGGCCCCAGGGAGTGCAGTAGATGGTGGATTATCGGAACCGGATAGGCGTTCTGTTGCAACACCTTGTTAATCGAACACTTATAGTCGGCGCAAATTCTAATTGAGCCGTCTGATTTGACTGGCGTGACTATTGGGGTTTCCCACTTAGCGTGATCTACGGGAATTAGCACCCCTTGCTTAATGAGCTTGTCGAGCTCCGCATCAATTTTGGGCTTTAAAGCAAAGGGCACTCATCTTGCTTTCAGTCTGATTGGTGCTACGTTGGGGTCTAAATTAAAGGATATTGGGGTCCCCACGTACTTGCCTACAGTCTCTTCGAAAACGTCCCGAAACTCGTGGAGAAGGGTTTCTTTGAGGGATGATCCGCTGATGCTGTGAACGCCCGTGAAGCCCATGCCGAGGGCTCAGAACCATTTCATGCCCAGTAGACTTGGTAGGGACTTACTAACGACGGTCAGGGGCAGCTCTTTCTGGAACTCGCCGTAGGTGACCCGGAACGTGCCTACGCCTTCAACAGGAACTCGGTTTCCCTGGTAGTCGAGGAGGCGGATTTTCTGACGGGACAGCTGGGTTTTCTGGAATTTGGGCAGAAGCGCCTTGAGTGTTGTCCAGGACATGATCGATAACGTAGACCCGGTGTCGATTTCCATTTCGCACGGTCTGCCATCGATTTCTACTTTCGTGTAGACTTTCTCATCGTCGGTTGTGCTGGCTTGGCCGATTCTCGTGCTGTAGGTCTCCCGCTTTTGAGGTTTGCGCCGTTTTCTCGCGCCGTCATCTTTGATTGGCTGTTTTGAACGAGCCGGCTCTGGTTGGTCGTGGTAGTCACGTGGCTTTCGACTATGCGGAAATTGAGCTCTGCAAACTCGTGCTAGGTGGCCTTTCCTGTCGCAACACCTGCAAATGGCTTCTCTGTATTTGCACGAATGTCTCTCATGATCCCTGCCGCAGCTAGGACAGTTCTCGTGGCAGCGGCTTTGTTCGCTCAATTTCTTTTCTGTATGGAAGATGTCCTCATCCGACTCTTCCTCTGTGCTGGTTCGCACCTCTTCTCTGTGAACGGGGGCTGTTTTCGGCCCAACTTTGCTTGAACTTGGTCGCTGCAGCGCTTCCGAAGCTTTCGTTGATGCCTCATGTGCTCGGGCTTCATCTAGCGCGCCGGCTATCATTAGGTCTGGCTTGGCTAGAAGACGCCTTTGTAACCAGGTATCTCGAACCCCGCAAATCAATTGTTCAAGCAGTGCGTCGTCTAAATCTCTGTAGTCACAATGCGTTGCGGCTTTTTGAAGCGTGGCCACATAAGCGCTGACCAGCTCTCCTTCTTTTTGAACTCATTGCCGGAGTTTGTAGCGCTGTACAAATTTGGATGGAACCGGAGCGTAGTGACCTCTCAGGTTGGCCTGTAGGACGTCCCAGGGAACCGTCTGGACTGGGGTTGGCTCGCAGAGGGATTCGGCCATCTCGAATACGTCTGGCCTGCAGTGGCTTAAGAACAGGGCCCTTTTTCTGTTCGCTGAGAGCCCTTGTATTTCGCTCGCTTCCAAGGAGTACTCGAACCTGGTCAGATACAATCCCCACTTCTCTCGGGTTGGGTCGAAGGGTTTTGGCGGAACGTAGGCAGACATGCCGTGTCTCCGTGTTCGCTAGTCACCCTGGCTGAAACTCAGAGCTCTTTTTTGAATTGCTTCTTGTGGCCTCAATCCCACCTTTGTCGCCAATGTTGTAGCGCGGGAATAACGAGAGGCACCAGCAAGCTAGTGACAACAGCTCTTTAATTCAGGGTGAGACTTCAGCAAAAGAACACAGGCAACAGCCTTCCTTATATACCTTTCAGAGGTGACCAAGAACCAATCAGAATTCACTTTACATTTGAATTTCCCGCACAAAATAGATACATACATAACAGAAAGTGAGCATTAATCTAATGTTTATGAAAATAGACTTTAGTGACAGGCCTATTATAATGATTCTCCCAAAGTTTTCAGTCTATATTTCTACTACATAGATATAAAACTTTTTTTTTCAGCTACATATTCTGATGGGGAGTCGACTAACATGTTAAAAATATATGATCCAAAGTTGCAAATCCCATATAGTCTCCTCTTACCAGAGGTGGGGTTCAGCAGGTTCTGACCAGTTCTGGAGAACTGGTAGCCGAAATTTTGAGTAGTTTGGAGAATCCGTAGTAAAAATTCTGACTGACTATCTATTCTCTGCCTCCTGAGTCCCAGCTGATTGGGAGGAAATGGAGATTTTACAGTATCCGTCCCATACCACGCCCACCAAGCCATGCCCACAGAACAGGTAGTAAAAAAATTTGAAACCCACCACTGCCTTTTACCTTGTTTAGGATTCAAGTTATAATTACTACAGGTAGTCCTGCACTTACAACCATTCTTTTAGTGACTGTTCAAAGTTACAATGGCACTGAAAAAGTGACTAACAGTTGGTTCTTGCACTTATGATCATAGCAGTATCCTCCTCACATGATCAAAATTCATATGTCTGCCAACAAGAATATTATTTTTATGATGTTGCAATGTCCTGGGGTCATGTCATAACCATTTGAGAGCTTACCACTGGCTTCCACCAAGCAAAGTTAATGGGAAAAGCCAGATTTGCTAAACTGTGTGATTCACTTAACAACCATTGCAAGAAAAGTCATAAAATCCAGTGCGACTCAGTTAACAACTTCCTTGCTTAGCAGTGGAAATTCTGGTCCCTATTGTAGCTGTAAGTTGATGACTATCTGGATGCAGTCTCACAGGCAGTAAGTATCACTGATATTACAGTGTGATGGAAAGTCTAATATAGGGATAGAAAACATGAATGATACTGTAAAACATAATTAAATTACAGATTCCGAAATCTCAAGTCAATATACAGTATAACAAAATTATAGCTCCAGAAATCTCAAGTTAATACAACAATTACCCTTTGTTTTTAGTAATAACAACAAGGTAAGTTTCTTTGGCTGAGCGCCAAAGAATTGGGGCCTTTGAACTATGGTGCTGGAGAAGACTCCTGCGAGGACTGCAAGGCGATCAAACCGGTCAGTCCTAGAGGAGATCAACCCTGACTGCTGTTTAGAAGGCCAGATCCTGAAGATGAAACTCAAATACTTTGGCCACCTAATGAGAAGGAAAGACTCACTGGAGAAGAGCCTAATGCTGGGAATGATTGAGGGCAAAAGAAGGGGATGGCAGATAATGAGGTGGCTGAACCGAGTCACTGAGCGTGAGCTTAAATAGTAGAGATGGGGATGGTAGAGGACAGGAAGGCCTGGAGGAACGTAGTCCATGGGGTCGCGATGAGTCGGACACGACTTCATGACTAACAACAACGTTTCTTGCAGTCACTATCCAGTGGAATTATCTCTATATATTCTGTGATTAAACCAATGACACACGATATCTCCATTTCACAAAGCAGTCGCATACAATAAAAATAAAATGTAAAATGAGACAGAATCCTGAGTCAAGATGTTCAGGCTTTCAATTCAGATTTCTCCAAACTAGACTGGGATCTTACTGCAACAATTTTGAAATGAAATCTCACTCACTCACAGGCTTTTTAAAGACAATTAAAACAAATATAATCAAAAAGCTAAAAACCTTTAATAAAGGCAGAGTGAAAACAGAAGTGCAAATGGGAATTTGAAAGATGGAAAGGGAAAGGGAATAGAGAGGTGGGAGCAGGAGAGAAAAAGATTATAGCCAGATTGCCAGTGGAAGAGGAAAAAACAACAACAACCAAAGTCATAAGTAGGATAGACATCAGTAGAGTAACTGGTTCTCACATGAAGGCTAATTCATTTGAAATAATAAAAGTGGATCTTCAAGGAGGATTTTTCATATTTTATTTTTTTAAGGAGATATCATGAGCTGCACTCAAGTGTCATGTAGTTCCCAAGCTGAAACAAAATTCTGAACCCCTTTCTTGATTTCTAGAGAGAAGGAAGAAAAGGACAGGTCATCTTTTCCGCTCCAAGCAACAGCCTCGTGTGGAACATGTGTTGATTTGATGAAGCATGATTTTAATTTGTCCTCATGCCAGCAAGAGAATAAATTATAATTTTCAAAGATAGCTTGACACTTCTCTCCTTTCAGAGTAATTGCATATTCTCTGGATAGAAAAACAACATTCCAAAACCACGAGGTTGCAATGCTTTTGCTTTTTACTGATTATTGTTAAAATTACAAGTAGAACACAGAAAGGTATGAGGGGGGTGCTTCTCCCTCCCCTCCCCCCAATTAGCACCTGGAAAGGAACATTTGCTCAAGCAACAAAAATCTGCTTGGCAAACCACATAGATGTAGACAAAGACAAATATACAGTTTATCCATCTTGATCTTGTAGGCTTTTTATGTAAAGGCATTAACTGCAGAATGATGACAAAATCTTATTGTGCTTAGTGTTGTCTTTGTGTAATCTTGGCAGCTTTTTTCTGCCTTCTGCAAATTGTTTTACTCTTCAAAAGCTCATGTCAATGCCATATTCTGCCTCCTCCCCCAATTCCAGGAAACTCTGAATAGTTATGCAGCAACCTGTTCATACTTTAAAATACTTAAAAGAGCTGAGCGTGCTTCAAAAATAAAAAGGAAGAGATGCCTGGGATTTCAGGCAAAAGGAGCACTTCACCTCTCTTCTTTTCATTCCAGCTTGCAGGACGTTTTTCTCGCTGTTGTCTGAAAAAAATAGTAGCTGCTTTAATAAACCAGATCATTAAAACAGCACCTCTGTAATGCAGCTCTTAACCCACTGACATCTTTCTTAAGATTCATACGCATGCTTGAACAAAACTGTGTGTGCTTGAGTGAGATACAGGTAGGTGTAGTGTCCAAGGTTCAAAGCATGCCTTCATCCTTATTTCTGAAGCATTCACGCTCACTGCATGGCTATCAGCTCAAATTTGTCTGGGTGCCCATATTGGCTGGCTTCTGAGACATCCCAATAAGTTGACTGAGGTGGCAGATTTTAGGACTTTGTTTTTAGGGCTGTTATAGTTTTTAATGGTTTTTATTGTTGTTGTGGGCCATCCAGAGTAGTACTCTAAGTTGTGTAGCCATTAAAAAAATATAAATGAATACACTTGAAGAAATCCATTGGGGTCCTTTCCTGTCACTTCTAACTTTAATAATTGTTTCTTTCCGTCCATTATAGAACATCTCTCTGCCTACTGTAATTCTAATTCCTTATCACTTGATTAGTAAATTAAAATGCTGCAATCTCCATGCAGATCCTTGGGTAAACCCCACTGTTTAATTCTTCCATTGCCAGAACATTTAGTTTCTATTCAGAATGAGTGATGAACTAGAATTCTCATCTATCTATCTAGGCTGGATAATGGACAAAGATTAGGGCCCTGTGATATCTAACTTGAACTTGTACTGTAATTTTTTGCTTTCTTTCTTTAACTGCTAGCATGCTGTAAGAGGTTATATTTAGATCTCGCAATTAATTTTGCAGATTTTAGTCCAGTTATGTTAAGAATTTGTTGACACTGACAGAATATCTAAAAGGTTATCAAAGCTGTATTGCCTTGGAAAAGCTATTTAATTTTTATCCAGGAAGACTTTTTCTTCCATGTGTTTGATATCTTTATCTTTAATACAGATCAGCTGTTAATGTAACTGCTCTGTACTTGGTGAATTCTCCATGGAACTCTTTTTATATAACAAGTATTATACTGATTATTTACAATATCCTTATGACATATTTTGATATAATTTTGTAAAAAGATTAGCAATTATACAGTTGCGTTTCCTAGGAAGTTCTACATAGATATTATCTGAACCCAGTGTTTTTCCTTGTGAATTTCAAAGCTGGAAAGGTCATTAGTACTATAAAATGGTCTCATCCATATTTATCTAGTACGCTATTTAGAGTTTGGTCTAGTGGTTAAGACACAAGGCTAGAAAGAAGGAGACCATGAGTTGAAGTCCTGTCTTAGTTATGAAAACAAGGTGGGCAATTTTGGTCCAATCACTCTCCCTCAGCCCAACCCACTTCACAGAGTTGTTGTGGGGTAAATGGGAGGAGGAATATGTGTTAGATATAATATAGACAGGATACAATGAAAATGAGGTGAGGTGGTTCAGTGGCTTGGTCTCTGCTCCAGCGGTTCGAGCCCTTTGCATGATGAGGTGAGCTTCCTTCTTAGCATTTTGAAAGCATGTTCTATGCAAGTACATAAATAGGTACTACATCTGTGGGGAGACAAGCTGGTGCTTTCTGCAGGTGGTCAGTTTCTTGTTGGCTCTAAACCTTCCTGATTGTAATGCACATTTGCAAGGCAGCTTTAGTGGAAGGAGGGGGTTCTTGGATGTTGCTGCAGGATGAGCTGCTCATTTTTTTGGTGCAAGAAAGCATTTTCCCAATCTATTAATAAAATTACCCATACCAAAAAAATGAAATAATTAATTTGGCAAGACTTATATTTGACAGATTAATGTAGAGAATTATTAATTCACTTACTGTTCTCATAAAATTATATTCTCTTTATGGTTTGAAGTTTCTCTCCCCCCCAAACCCATTGTTGAAGGTAGAACTGTCTCCAGGAACTGTCACAGATAAATTGTACATAAATGCAGAGGCTTTGGTTCCATGGAACAATCTCCCAATAGAAATCTGGCTGCCTCCTTCCTGACAGCCTTCAAGAAGATCTGAAGACCAAGCTGTTTCAGAGGGTTGTAGTCAGACTTGGTCCTCTTCTAATTTTGTTTCTCTTTTTTAAAATCTGGATTTTATTTTTGTGGTGTTTTAATTGATTTCATTTTAATTGATACAATGGATGTCTTAAAGACTATCAGCAAGTTCCTTTCAGTACGTTAGAAGATACAATTAATTTTCTCTGGAAAGTTTATCTCATTGATGTTCCCTGGATATGTTTTTGTCAATTGCAAGTTTTAGTTCTGCCAGTTCATATGGCTCTTCACACTGAGGTAAGGTTGGCTCAAAACTTTGTTTTTTCAGAAAACCCTCAATTTTTTTCATCAATTCAGAACATTCAGAATAACAGAGTTGGAAGGCATCTTGGAGGTCTTCTAGTCCAACTCCCTGCTCAATCATTTTATACAATAGTTATCCAATCCATTCTTAAAAGTCTCCAGTGTTGGAGCACCCACAACTTCTGAAGGAAAGTTGTTCCACTAGTTCTTAAATTCTCCTTAGTTCTAGGTTGCTTCTCTCTTTGTTCAGTTTCCATCTCCTGAGGATGTTTCATATACTAGTACTTGATACTTCATGTACTAGTACATTCTACTAGTATTAGTACTACTAGTACTAGTACATTCAGTTTCCATCCTCAGGGGATTCCCAAATCCCCTGGCGGTAGGAAGCCGGAATGTCAGCTGTACCATTCTTACAATCTTGTACATATATGTGTTTAATTATTTAAATGTTTTTAAGTGGTTTATGTTTTCATTGTTAGTTTTATTGTACAACACCCAGAGTTACATTTTGAGATATGATCAGTCATATATATGATCAGTTATAAATGGATGAATCAATCAATCTGATTTACTTGAAAGTAAGCCATTAGAAATCTGGATAAAATTATAGACATTGGTTAGCAATCTTTCTTGGGCATAAGCACCATTGAATAGACCACACCTTACTTTTGAGTAAATGTGTGTGTGCTACCCCACTCCTGCCCCCACATGTTTGGCAAGAGTTCTACAGGTGTTTATTCAAAACCCCAAGCATCCAGGTCTTCAGAAAGCATCCCTGTTGCACAGGTCTGGATACCAAGCTCAGTACAGTAAGAGTCACTGGGTAACCAAGTTCAATGGGCACACACAAAGTGCAGGAAAACAGTCCAGGAGTCAAACAGCCCAAGATACAAGGCACAAGCACACAAGGCACAGAACTGGACATGTTGCTCCAGCAACACTCAAGTCCTCAGAGTGGGATTAAGTAGGCAATGTCATGAGTAGTCTAGCTGACTGGCGTTGTGCATGTCTCCTCTCTGTTCTATGTGTCCTTGGATCAGGAGGAGGTGTGGACTCTACCTCCTCCTTATAGCTAAAGGGCAGAGCTGCTTCCAGTCTTAGCATATAGCCTCCGGGCCAACTTGTTTTAGCTGTGGATCCCCTCCCTCAGCCTCACCCTGTCACCCATCCAATTAACCTAAGTGAGACTGCTCCATCAGGCTAGCACTCACTGAGCCCCGATCCTGACCAATACTTGGCTCCACCCTTTCCTCTGCAGACTCAAACTCACCTTCCTCCTCTGAATTTACATCTGGAGAAGGGTCCAGGGGCAGATCCATCACAGTATGCAGGATGTGATGTGTAACATGCCTTGAAAAACAATTCCACTTTCATTTGTCCCTGTTCAGGACTGGGATAGGATTCTGTTGTTAATTTTCTAGTTTGCTGAATGAATGCATTTTCACATTCTATTTAGAAGTACTGGTAAGTCTAATTCATATCTTTCAATTTAGGGAGATTTACTGCAAGTAAATTCCTATTTTCTTTCTTGCTGTGAGTAGAGTCAGAGTCTCTACCCCCCACCCCCACCCCCCAAAAAAATCTCTTTGGTATCTGCAATTATCACTGCTCAATGAGCATGCTCAGGCCCCAGTCCTATACTCCTACACTCCATCATTAAAAACACAGTTGACTCATGCTAGTAATATACCTTAATAGTATGTTCATAAAGACATGGGAAAGTACAATCCGAACAAAGAGACATAGCCTGAAACAAAATAACAGAGCCTCAAAATGAAAGAGCAGGCTTTGAAGACAAATAAAAAAATCATACAGGTTTGTGTGTACTTACAGTAAATGATCTGTTAAAAATACACTGGTCTTTGGCACCATTAATAGTTAACACCTAGGTGTCCTTAGATTCAATTGCTTTCACTTGCCCTTGCTTTGAAGATCATTAGCTTTGGGATTATAAGAAATTGTGTGGATTAAGAAGGATTTAAGGCCAGTTTCTCTGTTCTCGGTCAAACAACTGGTCTCAAAGAGCCTAAATCCTCTGCCAAGCCATTAATTATATTTCATTACAGTCCTTACCATGAAGATGAACTCAAACTAAGCCTTCATCCTTTGCCTGCTAGGGACCACTCCTACCGATGTTTGCTACATTACCGGGTATAAAAATAGAAAATTAATTGCAAGCCATTGCAGTTCAAGCACCTGTTCAAAGTCATTTCTTCCTTATTCTCAGTCCAGTACTGCCTCAACACGGTCCTGCACCCAACATAAATAAATAGAAAGCAGGAGCCAGCCTCAGCTTTACAAAAGAGTGAAATATTAGCCTCCCACAGCACTTCTCTACCTGCGTATATAACATATTGATCGGCTCTCCCAAGCAAACAAATATATTACAGGCCCTTCTTAATGCTAAGGCTCTTAATTTACTGCCTAGCCATAATGATCATAAGTACAGACAATATGGGATTCTAGAGGCTTGATAAATATGCATTGGTTAATTGGAGACTGTTTCAAAGACAAGAAAAGAGCAAGCAAGTTGCAGCACCTTGCAAGGTTCAACAGTACACTGGTCATCGGCAGTAATGTTTGTATAATTAATTAGCTTTCAGCACAGGGCAAGGGAGAAAAAGGAGAAAGCATAGCCAACATTCTAGGAGGGCCCTTTCATTTGGAAAAGCAAACCAACAAGATCAATAATGGCCTTTCAATTCAGGGGCTTAGAATGAGCTACTGTAGGTGGAAAATAATATTTTTTTAACATGTTCAGGAAACAAAGCATTCTAACAAAAAAGAATGCTCCTTCTCCTTTTTTCCCCCTTTGTAGCTAACTAATTGTACTAAAATGAAAATAGCATATTCCAGAATATTCTCTCTCCCTCCCTCCCTCCCTCCCTCCCTCCCTCTCTCTCTCTCTCTCTCTCTCACACACACACACACACACACACAGTATGTATAAACATCTCATGGCAGAGGTGATGATGAGTGCAACAACCCGAGCTAATTAACAATAATCCAACCAATGTTAAGTACTTTTAATGGTCTTGGTGTATCTTTTTTAAAAAAAAATAAATCAACTGAGCTCAGTAGGTCTTACTGTATACAATCCTATTTTTTCTTGTTCCTCAGGCTAGATCTTTCGTATGGAAATCATTGAAATGAAAATATTCTTAATTTGGACTGGATCATTCAAGTATCTCAAAATAACAATGTACTTAGGCATCTGGATACTGATATAGACCCATTTATAAGAAATATGTAGGATTCAGCATACCTCTACATTTTTGTGTATTTCATATCCCATAATAGAAAGACAGGGACATGGTGGCTCAGTGGCTAAGACGCTGATCTTGTCGATCGAAAGATCAACAGTTCAGCAGTTCAAATCCCTAGTGCCACTAAACGGGGTGAGTTCCCGTTACTTGTCCCAGCTTCTGCCAACCTAGCAGTTCGAAAGCACGTAAAAATATGCAAGTAGAAAAATAGGGACCACCTTTGGTGGGAAGGTAACAGTGTTCTGTGCGTCTTTGGCATTTAATCATGCCGGCCACATGACCATGGAGATGTCTTCGGACAGTGCTGGCTCTTTGGCTTTGAAACGGAGATGAGCACCACCCCCTAGAGTCAGGAACGACTGCACATATGTTCGAAGGGAACCTTTACCTTTAATGCCAGAGTGTCAAGAAGTTGTATATTTCAAAATTTTGGCAAGCTAAAACTCTTGTACTTGTCATCATCTGACGCATAGAAATCAAGAATGCACTCTTGTCAGTCACCCTGCTGGACATTAGTACTACATGCAAACAGCTCTAGGTCACCTTATAACTATACAACTAGGGTGGACACTAATACTGCTCTCAGACCATTGCAGCAATTTCTTGACTGTACTTCTGGATAATATTGTTGTACTCATATCATTATAACAGTCAGTTGATCACACAGTTAGATGCTAATGGCACCCAGGGTGCAGTCTACTAGAATTCTCTAGAAGCAGAATCAAGAAGTTGCCACTTGAGGTAATGAAAGGACTGCATGGAGTGATGAGTGAAGCCAATCTGAGGCACAATATGCTAATAAGGCAATTCCCTTTATTGTTGGAAGGAAAAGGAGGAAAAAGAGAAAGCCAGCTGCCAGAAGAAAGTTATAAGGAGCTAGGCTTACCCAGCAAGTTCCACCAAAACAAAGAGCAAAGACAGATATGGTGCAGACAACCCTACCCTAAATCCTTAATAAAGCACTTTTATGCATTCATTGAAGTCCATCTGCCTTTTCCCACATGTCTAAATAACAAAAAAACAATACAGCAATGGATAGATGTAATCTTTACATATATTCCAAGATCTCAAGTTATCAGTTGTAGATATATTCAAAAGTGCAAATAAAGTGGTCTACCTCTACATTCTCTGGCTTCCTACAAATAACATGTGGACTTTGTTCTTCTCAGCTAGTTCTTATATAGGACTTCAAGTTGTTTTCTAGGCAATTCAAGCCCCAGCAGTAAGGTCGGTACTAAGGCAGAAATCTAACATGGAAAGAAAGTGAATTTTTATAATCTATTATTTGACTTAGCAAACATATTTCTAAACATGAGAATTAGCCCATCTGTAATAAAATGTGTGGGAGTGGGTATTCTTTCTTCTGTTACATTGGAGCTAAGGCCCCTGGTACATATTTGAGAACATGGAAAGTTTAAGTGGTTACATAAAGTGTGTCAAAGGTTCTGTATCCCATGTAATCTTTGATGTCTTTGGCTGGGTTGGAGTTACATGCTAAGAATAGACTAGAAGGCACCTTGGAAGTCTTCTAGTCCAACCCCCTGCTCAAGCAAGAGACCCTGTACTATTTCAGACAAGTGGCTGTCTAGCCTCTTGTTAAAACCCTTCAGTGATGAAGCACCCACAACTTTCCGAAGGCAAGCTGTTCTACTGGTTAATTGTTCTCACTGTTAGGAAGTTTCTCCTTAATCCCAGATTGGTTCTGTCCTTGATTAGTTTCCATCCATTGTTTTTGTCCTGCCCTCTAGTGCTTTGGGAAATAAGTTGATCCCCTCTTCTTTGTGGCAGCCCCTCAAATACTGGAATACTGCTATCATGTCACCTCTACTCCTGCTTTTCCCTAGACTAAGCACATCCAATTCCTGCAACCATTCTTCATAGGCCTTTAATCATCTTAGTTGCTCTTCTCTGCACTTTTTCCAAAGTCTCAACATCTTTTTTGTAGCTTGTAATGTGGTGATCAAAACTGGATGGAATATTCCAGGTGTGGTCTTACTAAGGCAGGGCTGTCAAACTCCTGGCCTGCAGGCTGGATGCATCACATGCCCAGTTTAGCGAAGGGGGGGAAAGTCCCGATACATCACGTGATGCTGCCATGATGACATGAGTTTGACACCCCTGTACTAAGGTTTTATAAAGCGGTACTAGTACTTCATGTGATTTTGATCCTATGCCTCTATTTATACAGCCAAGATTGCATTAGCTTTTTTGGTTGCTGCCGCACACTGCTAGCTCATATTTAAGCAATCATCCATTAGGTCTCCAATGTCCTTCTCATAGTTACTTTTACTTTTTTGACTAAAACAAGCTGTAAAATGTAACATTCAGTATATACACAAGGAGATTTATCAACCCATTTTTCATTAGAGCAGTTTACTTCAGTAGATTTTCATAGCAATCTACAATACTGGGATAGGCATAGTTGAAAATCCTTTAAAAAAAAAGTAGAGATTTATTCTCATAAATGCAATCATGGGTTCATATTTTCAACAGATGATGATGTACCTTTACAAAAATTATTGAAACTTTCTGCACTTGCTTGCATTTGGAAATAATGTATGTACAAGTTTCCTAGAAACAGGCAGATGTACTCCAACTTGCTTGTTTAGCTCCTGCTTCGAAGTCTACCCTAGTTTGAATCATCAGTCTCTTTGTATTGATTCAGATAAATGTTAGAATCATTCTTCAGAAAAGGAAACTACCAGAGCTACAAGCTTTAATTGGTAGATTAATCAACAAAGGCTTTTGTTGACTACTCAGTTTTAGAAGATAAGGACAAATTTTAATCAAGGGCACTAAAATTTAATGGCCCACTTGTTTGTTTTCCCAGCTGTTTCAGTTATCATATTCTGTGTAGATTAGAGTAGGGCCAATTACAGGAGAGTACACTTTGTGACATTTTCTGCCTATTAAGGATTAGAAAGCGCTTCAAGACCTAGTAACTCTGAAAGGCAACAAGAGGAGGTGGAAACACTTTCCCCATCCTTTAATTCTTAAAATAAGGCTTTCATTGAAATTATAGTGCTTCCTATAGTACTAGTAATCAATCAGTTAACTCATTTGAAAATCTGAGTGAATTGATAAAAAATGCATACTGAATGAATATTTTATTAGACCAATTGACAGTTTACAAAACAGTAAGATTCAGACTTAGAAGTGAGATTGGGCAAAGAATTCTCCCCCAAATGGCTGGGATGTAATAAATACGATACCATTTTTGCAAATTTGAAATGCTAACTATTGGCAAATCAATTAACAGTTCCTTGGGATAAAACTATAAACTGATTAACAGTGTGGGGGAAAAGGGCTCTCCATCCCTTTATGGTACAAAAATCTCCATGTCCATTCATGAATTACACATGAATAAAGATTTAGTGAAAATCTTTTCCTTGCTCACTTCCTCCATTATGAACTCTTGACTTCTTCTTCTTCTTGTGCCATATCCGTCATCAAACGTTGGCGATCATGTTGGCAATCCTATTTTGTCAACAGCCGCATGAAAAAGTGCTGCTGAGTTTTGTCCAAACCAGTCTCTTAGGTTCTGAAGCCATGATGTTCTTCTTCTGCCTGGACCTCGTTTGCCTTCAATCTTTCCCTGGATGATTAAGTGAAGGATGCCATATTTTTCTGGGTGTCGCATCACATGTCCAAAATATTCTAACTTTTGTTTTTTAATGGCTTTTATGATTTCCCTTTGCTATCCCAGGCAGCTTATCACCTCCTCATTTCTGATTTTGCCAACCCAGCTAATACGTAACAGCCGTCTGTAAATCCACATTTCAAATGCTTCTAGTTTCTTCAAGTGGTTTTCTGTCAGATACCAACTCTCTACTCCATAGAGCTGGATAGAAAAGATGTAACATCTGACAAGCCTGATTTTCAGTCTTAGGCTTATATCGTGACTGCAGAAGACCTTTTCCATTTCTATTCTTGTTTTTATATCACTGATCATGTCCCAGCTTTCATGTAAATTAAAACTGAGGGACTCTTGACTGTGTTTAAATTTTCTGTTGAGATGGAGACAACCTCAACTTTGCAAAGAGTCTTTAGAAAACAGGTTGAGGCTCAGATTCATTATTAGATGCCTACAGGGCAGGGGTGGGTTCTACTTACCTTTTTTACCGGTTCACAACGGGGCTGTGCACATGCACATTCTGATGACATTGGGGTCAGTAGGTGGAGCCTCCCTATACAACCCACCACTGCTACAGGGGTAGTATTCACTTACTTTCCCTACAAGTTTGCAAATATTCTGTGCATGCGCCCTGCCTCAAAAACATGCCTAAATAGGATGGCAAGCCCACCCACGATTTCTGCCATTGATTCAGGCAAACCAGTCTGAACCAGCTGAATAGCACCTCTGGATCCCTAAGCATGGTTTGAACAGAACCATATAAACACAAAATGTCATATAACCTCTGGTACAGAATAATCTCATTCTACATATAACATATGGACTACTGCAATGTTCTCTACATGGGGCTCCCCTTGAAGAGCACCCGGAGGCTCCAACTGGTCCAGAATGCAGCGACATGGCACTCCCATGTAACACACCTCCTGCGCAAGCTGCACTGGCTTCTGGTGGTCTTCCAGGTGCGATTCAAGGTGCTGGTTACCACCTTTAGAGCTCTCCATGGCTTAGGACCTGGGTATCTTCGAGACCACCTTCTGCCATCAAGAGCCTCCCGCCGGCCAGTACGCTCCCACAGAGAGGGGCTCCTCGGGGTGCCGTCGGTCAAACAGTGTCAGCTGGCGGCCCCCAGGGGGAGAGCCTTCTCTGTGGGGGCACCTGCCCTATGGAACGAATTTGCCCCCGGAGATACGGAGGATTCCAGATCTACGCACCTTCCACCGCGCCCTCAAGACCTTTCTATTCAACAAGCCGGGCTGGCCTAACTCTTTTAATTGAGTAATTTAGTTCTTAATTTGATTTTAAATTGGGGGTGTTTTAATTGTCCGATACTATTTAATCTGTTTTAAACTATTTTTAAATTTTGTATTCTATGTATTTTTATCTTCGGCTGTTCACCACCCTGAGTCCTTCGGGAGAAGGGCGGTATATAAATTTGAACAATAAAATAAATAAATAAATAAACATATTTCTGTGGAGAGAGTGGATTCCATACTTTTCCTATTTTCTTTTTCTCTTCTAACTAGCATCTTTAGTTTTGTTGTGGCCGACTCATTTTTTTTATATCAAACCAAGGAGCAGCATTTGCCTTTTAATCTCCAGAGAAGCGGGGTGATACATATACAGAGTCAAGATCGTTGTGACAGCAGAAAGACCCAGCGCTTCATGTGTTGACCATAAGCTATATCTTATTTTAGCCCAAACAAAAGCACTCAATCGCTAGTTATTTCACCACCTGCAAGGGAAGGAATGAATAATGAAAGGCAAATGCATGTTGTAGCTGTGCTCACAGGGAAGTGAGGAACAGAATACCTGGTGAGTAAAGTAGATGATAGCAGTTTCACAATTGCCAATATAATGCAGTAACCTAAATAAAAGATGCAGAATATCCACAGGAATCAGCTCCTGTGACTGGTGCAGCTAAAGACTGCTGTGACCCATTCAAGTTCAAATAATAATAAGTGAGCAAAGTGCAAGGACCAGCTCACTGCTTGAGAGCATAATGGGAGATGCTTCCTTATGTTTGAAAATTTGGAACAAGGATGGAGTCAATTATTTAATTTGTTCCTCAGTTTAATTCTTGTTCTTCTTCCGGATAGGCTCACAATCAGCTACAGTGTCATTTGTATGGCTGGCTCCAATTATACAGTTCCAGACTGCTAAATATGATACAAAGCAGGAAACTACAGCAAGAATGCTACCATCTGCAGAGGCGCATAAAGCAGAATCATATATACACAACATCTAATGCATTTTTTTTCCCTTCAGTTAAACTATGGTAAATATGTAGGAGGTTTTGAACAATTTAGAGCAGAATAACAACAACTCATTAACAACTCTTTAGGACTAGCTGTAGGCTGTGCAAAGCTAGAGGACAGCAATAACTTCAATAAGAAATCTTTATATTGCCTTTCAGGTAATTACTCAAATATAGCAGAAAGGAAAAAAAAACTCCAAAGAATGTTATTTTCCATAATACGAAAATAAAAAGCAATCTAATAACATTAGTACATCTTATGACTGAAACTATGTACAACAAATGATAAGTGAATAGGCAGGAAACAGAAGGCTTTGCATCCGTCAGCCTTATCTAGACAGATGAACGAGAGGTATCAGCTTTGCTCTCATGTGGAAAAACAATCTCAAAAATTGTCTCATCTATAGTTGAATTCAGAGGTTATGCAGATAGTGATACCTTATTAGGAAAGAGTGATAGGAGTGAGATATTTGTATAAGACAGTTCCTATATTCGGGACTTCTTGAGGTCCAGCGATCATTCAGGCATGAAGAAAAGGTTATATTGAAAATGGTCCAGATCTTTCAAGATTACTAAATCTAACAATATTTCATGCATTCTAGAAATTTGAGAAGGGGAGTTTTATTTATTTTTTATTTATTTGTTTAAATTTCTATACCGCCCTTCTCCAAATAGGACTCAGGGCGGTGCACAGCCTAAGTAAAAACAAAGCATACAAAATTTAAAAAACAGTATTAAAATAATTAAATATTCTGGCCGTAAATTAAAACAACCCAATTTAAAATCAATTTAAAATTTAGCTCAAGCCAGCCCAGCTGTCCCAGTTGTCATCCCAATACACACAAAGGGGAGGGGGGAAAAAGTAAGCTATAGATTTAGTCTGTCCGCTCACTGTTGGCCTTTTCTAAAAGAATTTACTTAAACACAGGAGTGGGATTCAAATAATTTAACAACCAGTTCTCTGCCCTAATGACCGGCTGGGTGGGTGTGGCCATGGTGGGCGTGGTCAGAGGGTGTGACAGGCACCACTTGGCCTTCTGCACCCCCCCTGGGAGCAAAAATGGGCCATGGGGGGCAGTGCTGTACCCCTTGTGCCCCAATTTGGGCCTAGTAGGCCTCCCTACAGCCTCCTGGGAGCAAAAATGGATCAAGGGGGGGCGCATTGTACCCCCCCGTGCCCCATTTTGGGCCTAGTAGGCCTCCCTGTACTTACCTCGGAGCCAAAATGGGGCACATGAGGACTCCTGGAAGGGGCGGGGCAGGGCCAGCCAGCAATTTAACAACCAGTTCTCCCGAACTGGCCCGAACCAGCTGAATCCCACCACTGCTTAAACATTTAAAAATAGGCAATTGAATTTCCAAAATCAGACTGCCTTTGATCTACAATGCTTCATTGCAGTAAGCCGTGACTAAAAATGACTAACCACACTTGGATCTTAAATTAAAGGTAAAGTTCTCTGTTCCATATTGCTGCAGACTGTCCAACATTTGTGCAAATGTTCTTCTGGCACTTTTTGCCACTCGCACCAGGGGGATAGACTGGAACAATTCCTGTTTATGTGTTCCATTAGGTACACCGTTTAGTCTCAGAAGCAATTCACAAACTCGTGTGCACTGGCAGTGGTCCAGACAAGCTGCTCAATTAACACAACTCATTTCCTACTATGAGCAGGGAGGACTCTCCCTCAGTAAAGTCTGAACACATTTTGACATGACCTTGTTGCTGATGGCAGGAAGTCAGCATTCTCCAGATCAAACACGAGATTTTTTTTTCCTATGTTGCTTCTTGAAAGGGATTTAGTTTTTTTTTTTTTTTTTTAAAAATACATTTCTATCAATTTTTTTTTAAAAAAAGATGACCTCGGTAATGTACAAAGGTTGAAAATTTGAACGGGCTTGGGTTTAGGAAAAAAAATCCAATAGATTCCTTTTTTTTACAAGCATTTCCCATACAAAAAAATGGGATAAATAGAATCTTAGGTTGCTGTAAAGCAAATTTTCCCATTTTTTCCCTTTCTTTTAGATGTTAGAGAGCTCTGAGAAGGTAACATTAGACAGGATGCTAAAAGCATTGTATCCTGCCTGATGAAAGGCTTTTTGCCTTCACAAGAAGGGGAGGGGAAGGGGAAGGAAGGAAGAAAAGAGGAAGGCAGGGAAGCAGGATTGTTCAATGCACAATCTTTAGACTGTTCTAGGATCATCTTTAAATCGGTGTTGTTTTGTGTGTTGGAGATAGATGTGCAGATTTGGGAAGTAGGTCTTTTTGCTATTGGTAGGAATCTTTGCCTCACCTGCATCCGGTTTCTGCAGTTTTCCTTCTCTCTGTAGAACTGAAGTCACTATAAGATCATTCCATCATTGTGAGAGAAAATGGTGCATGTGGAGGAACATGACACCTTTGCAGCCCACACACAGATACATATTATACACACAAACACAGAGAGAAATCACTTGCTCTTACAGAATCAAAGAATATTCAAAATATTTTTAGTATTTTTATTTACCGGTATTTGTATCCCTCCTGTATTTTTACAAATAACTCAAGCAGGAGAACATATCCAACATATTTTTCTCTTCCTATTTTTCCTACAACAACAAACCTGTGAGGTGGGTTGGTCTGAGAGTGACTGGCCAAAAGTAACCCACCTAGCTTTCATGGCTGAGGTAGGATATGAACTCATAGTCTCTCGCTTTCTAGCCTGGTTGCTTTAATCAAACCCTTTTCTTTCTTTTTTTTTCATTTCCTCTCTCCATTGAAAGAGGTTACACACACTTACCCATTGAAATGCATACAACCTTTTTAAACACACATACACACTGCCTAACTAACGGAATTATATTGCAGCACTGAATTATACCCTCTACAATTTAATATACAACACCTGAATTAATCCAGGCACACAAATTGTGGCTTTTACACAGCAAATAAGTTCCACAAATAGCATGAAAAAAAAAAATGGGAGAAGTTACTAGCTGCTAACTGTTCACTTAGATCTATTATTAATGGTGTCACTTTTTAAAATTCCTCATTTGCTTTTGCTTTATTTTATGATCTTTTAATTATTGTTGATTATTTGTTTTAGTAATGGCATTTTAATGGGCTTTTGAATATCCTGATTGTTGTGTCATGGAAGCTAAAAACAAAACAAGCTCATTAGCATTATTTATAAACAGAATATGGTAGATGGGATTTAAGTGTTTGTTATTATAAATAGCAACAAAGATGATGACAATGTACCCCCTCCCTTTCCTTTTTTTTTTTTTTTTTTTTTTTGAGCATTTCTCAATAGACACTAAGGGTGTCGATGAGGATCAAAATAGAAAAGGAAAAACATCTGAGCATAGAGATGCTCAGAACTGAATTGGTTTGGGAGACTGTGTGACTCAGGAGCTACTCTCAGTGGCACCAAAACTGACTTGTTACAGTATACCAGGTTGCAAATAAAGGTGTAAAGCATTATTCTCCTTCTCAGAGTGTTCAAATCAGTGGTGAAATGTAAAATTTGTTACTACCGGTTCTGTGGGCGTGGCTTGGTGGTGGTGGGGTAATATGACTGGATGGGCGTGGCCAACTTTTTTAAAAAAAACTTTTAAAACCATTTTTTCTACAACTTCTTCGGCTGAAGAGATTGTAAAAAAATGCTTTTAAAAGCCTCTGCAAATCAGGCAACTCAGCTGGGATCATCAAAGGCTTTTAAAAACATTTTTTCTACAACCTCTTTGGCCAAAGAGATTGTAAAAAAAATTCTTTTAAAAGCCTCTGACGATCCCAGCTGAGCCGTGGGATCATCAGAGGCTTTTTTTTTTTTTACTTTTAAAACCATTTTTTTGGCCGAATAGGTTGTAGAAAAAATGCTTTTAAAAATAATTTTAAAAAAGCGTCTGATGATTGCGTGGCTCAGCTGGACATTGGGGAGGCAGGGATGTTTGCTACCGGTTCTCCCAACCACCCACCACCATCGCTACCGGATTGGGCAATCCGGTCTGAACCGGGAGCATTTCACCCCTGGTTCAAATGAATAGTCCTTAACAGAATAACAGAATTGGAAGGGATCTTGGAGGTCTTCTAATCCAACCTTGTGCTCAAGCAGGATACCCTATACACGTGATGGCGAACCTATGACACGTGTGCCAGAGGTGGCATGCAGAGTCCTCTCTGTGGGCACGTGCGCCATCGCCAGTTGCTCTTCTGATTTCTGGCATGTGCATGCACACCAGCCAGCTAGTCTTCGTGCGTGCCGGAGCACAAGTGCAAGTATGTATGTGTGTACATGCGAGTGTTCCAGTTTGGCCACTCAGTGCTGAAAAGGTGCCCTATACCATTTCAGACAAATGGTTGTCCAATCTTCTCTTTAAAATCTCCAGGAGCATCCTCATTAGTTTTAATCTCATTAATAATGATTTCCTGTCTAATCTAGGCTTAATTTTGAAGGGGGGCACTTTTGGACAGCACTGATTCCTTGCAACTGTCTGGATATGTTCCTGTAGTTTAGTGGCAAGATTTTTCTTTCATGGTTTGCCATTGCCTGTTTCTTAGGACTAGGAGAGAATAACTGGCCCAAAGTCATGCAGCTGGCCTTGTATCTAAAATTGGACTATAATCCATGGTCCCCTGATGTCTAGTCTGGTGCCTTAACCACTTACACAAACTGGCTTTTAAACTTAATGGGAAACTGTAATTAAATCAAGATTTCCTGAGTTGTGATATGTCTCCCAAAAGTGGCCTGATAGCAAAGATCAGCATTGCAAATTGGCCACTGAGTCAAATGGCCACACAAGACTTTTCTGAAAAGATGGGAACATCAAAAACTGCCTTCCAATCCATTTAACTCAGTATGATCTTTCTGGCTATAAAAATGTCTCAAATCAGAATCAAAAATTTCAGAATGTTTTGAACAGCTGTTCAAAATCAGAATTTTTGCGCTCTGATCTTTGCAAGCCTGTCACATCTACTTTTCTATCCATAAAAACAAACGAACACATAAAAAATATCCATTTAGGATCCTACTCAATAATACTTAAGACATTGTATTATTGCCTCACATCCAGTTTTTATCTCTTTAATTGTTCACTTTTGTTGCAGGTGAACAGAGAGTCACGATGGCTACTGCTGTGCAGCAAAATCTGAACAGAAGAATGACCTCCAGAAGCAGAAGGCAATTATGTATGGCAATAAAATGCAGTGCCAAACAACCAATCAAATATGCAAGAGCTCCTTATAGTTTTAAATGAAAGCATGGAATAATGTTCCTGTGTGTCAGTGGCAGGTATCTGAACCACTAAGGCATTATCTTTAAGGATGCAAAGCTTAATGAGAATACCAAAACAGTGACAACCCCTATTGTTATTCTATTGCCTTCATTGGATGCTCACCCTCAAAGGCAGCTTCTCATTGATTTAGCTGCCTGGCATTCATTAGAAGGAAAAGGAAAAGGTGAAAGGAAAAAGTTGCTGTTTTGACTATCCTCCCTAGAGTAAGTGTCTTTTCACATGACTATTATCAGAGCAGGGATCGGATGGAGGTTGCTTCACCTTCAAAAAAGAGGCAAATTTCCCACTCATATGTACAAAAAGCAGGAGGAAATAGACAATAGTTTTGCTGCCTTAAATTACCTCTATATCAGTGGTGGGTTTCTACCGGTTTGCCCGAGTTTGGCTCCACCCACCCGTCCAGACGTCATCACAGATGCTCTGCACATGCGCAGAAAGTTCTGCACATGTGCAGAAGCACCCCCCATGCACGCGCTCACAGTTCCAAACTGGTAGCAAAGGTAAGTGGAACCCACTACTGCTCTATATCAGGGTGTCAAACTCGCAGCATCACGGCATCGTCACATGATGTATCGCGACTTTTTCCCCCTTCGCTAAACCAGGCGTGGGCGGGGCCAGCACGTGACACATTTAAAAGAAGAACATTGTCTAAAATTCTTGTTGTAACTTTCTAAGAAATACTGTTAATCGGTACTCTTAGGTTCTTGCTCCTTTGGATTAACAGTTTTCTTCTACAGGTAATCCAACATGCAGGGTGGAAAGTTGACAGCTTCCATCAAGGCAAAGTGCAATAGTGAGAAAAGCTGAGTCAACAATGAGATCTGCCAGGGAAAGTGCTGCTCTTTGAGCCCTGCCACACACAACTGGAATCTATCCACCCATTTTTCTTCTCCTTCACTCTCATCTATTTCTATATGCATATGCAAGCCTCAGGAGAAGAGTTGAGATGTGGGCAGGAATCTGACTCTCTGAAGGAATGCAAATGTCAGGGAACCACAGATTAAATGTTTTCTTTTTCAGTTTTTACTGAGAAGCCTCATTTTCTGCTTTCTTCAGATGTGCCACTGGCTGATTGCGGGCAGAAGAATGAGAATGGCTAGGGATTTTTGCAGAGCAGACACGTAGTACTTTCTGCTTTGATAGACCTCATTAACAGATCGAAAGTTACCATTAGTATGCAATGAAGATATAACTTGGCACAGAGTGCAATCATGTTTCTGTAACAATGGGGGAAGTAGAAGGAAGCGTGACTACATTTGAACCACACAGTAATTTCCTCAAATTGTAATAATTGGTAATGTAGCAGGGTAGAAGAGATTTGAACAGCCATTTCTCCATTCTGGTTTGGTTTGGTTTGCTTTGGTTTGGTTTCTTCCCCCCTTATTTTAGAAAGCTGTGACATATGGCTCTTGCATTCATTCTCTTAAATAAGAGACAAATAAAATGAATGGAGTCACTTCAGACGTACTGTCCATCTTTTTTTATTAAAGTAAATAGTCTCTTGAGTCATGTTCTGCTCTTTGTGACTTTGTTTGATGTCCGTGTAGTTTTCTTGGCAAAAATAATTTGCTTTCACCTTATTTGGGGTTTCCAAATGGTTGTTGTTGCTGTTGTTGTTGATGATGATTGCTTTCCAGTTTAGTTGACAGCTCTGGAATTTTCTGTTGGACTGCCATCCAGCTCCAGCACTGCTTAGCTTTTCAAGATCAGTCAAGGTCATCTAGAGCCCACCATCTGAGCACATTCTTGGAGCCAAAACAATCCTTCTTGTATCTAGTTAATTGAGCATTCTAATTGGAGTCGCTGAGCATGAGAAACAGTGTGGTGTAGTGGTTAAGGTGCTAGACCAAGAGTGGGAAGACTCAAGTTCTAGTCAACTTCAACCACAGAAGCTATTCTATTGGCCAGGCACTAACTACTCCACAGAGCTATTGTGGGGAACAATAGGAAGAATGTCAGCCCTTTGAGGTAGGCCATGCCAAGAAACCAGCATGAATTTTCGGAATTGTTGAGGAAAGATAGAACATCAGAAGCTTGAAAGCCTGTCAGACCTATCTTATATTTACCAAAATTAAAGCAAATTTGTTCTGCGTTTCTTTATTGCATTTTCCTCTTTCTGAGCCTCTGTAATCTTTCATTGCTTTTTTTTTTCTCTATGCCCAAGATCATCTCTAAATTCTTTTACAACAAGGCAGTGTATGGGCATTGTCGGAAGCTGAATGAAAGACAGGATATCAAATTAATAAGCAAACAAGCAAACAAACTTGACACGCAAAGATGCTCCTTCAAATCTCTATGTGCATCTACTGGAGGCTAGCCTGGGCCCACAATACTGAGTCAGGGGCATCAATGCATCCTCCACTTTCCAGTTGTCATGAACTCTATTTCTACCCATGATTCAGGGAAAGAATTTAAAATAAGCTCCAGGTGAGGCAAATTGAAACAACAAATAATTCATTGGTATAATTGAATCAAGGTGGGTTATTATAGTACATTTGTTTAAATGTGCAGCCGTTTGGCAAGACCTTTCTCATAAAAATGATTAGTCAGACTCATCTTTGACTGAATGAGGAGCTGACTTTTTAAATACAATTTGGAATCTTTCTCAGGGTTCTTTTCATCCTGATGCTTGAAATGAAAGCTAATTTGAAAAGATGTCCTTTTTGTTTTATGAACAACTTTAAGCAAGATGAATCTGAACCTTGTTTTTAGTCTCTCTGGTGAATGAATCTTTTGCCAGTTGCATCTTCTGGTATTTTAAAAAGTAAAAGGGGAAAAACTATACTATTTTATGTACACTGAGAGCTTGTGCACCAAAGACAAATTCCTTGTGTGTCCAATCACACTTCGCCAATAAAGAATTCTATGCTATTCTATTTATCTCCCTTTAGTGGCTTCTTTCTTCTTTCCCTCTTGTTTCCCATTTCAGCTGCCTGGTGGGAAGGGTTTTTATGCTTCCAAATCTGGGGGCGGGGGGGGGGGTGTTTAAAAAAGAATGCTGACTCATGCTGTCTGGCTGTTTGTTGCCTCCCAGTCATTCCCCCCCCCCTTGATCTTTGCTGTTTTTGCAGTGCTTCACTTGGGCACATCAATACTGATGGTTGTTGACAGCCAAACGGCTACTCCTGCTCCTATTAATTAAAAATTTATGCAGCTGATAATTTGGTAACCAAGAGAATATTGCATATATTATCCCCATATTCTGCTCTGCCTGCCAACATCTGTAACATTAATATTGAAACTGAGAAGCTGAAAAGGTGTTCTTTTTTTTTTTTAATGGAATCTGCTCCTCCCCTCCACAACAGGTCTGTTCAAACACTGTATTAAACATGAACAAACCTGTTGGTTTTAGTTGCAGCAAATGGAGCTAGCAGCCATAGTGTCTTTAGTTATCTTTAGTGCTGCTTTATGGTCCAAAAATCTCTACAGAAGCTCCTATAAAGCATCCCAAAGGTGCTTTTTCAAGAGGCAACTGGACTTTCTTACAAGTCCAGTTGCCACTTAAAAGAGCACTTTGAGGACAATTATCACCTGGATGACTGAGAATCTCCACAGATACTTCTATAAAGTAATTCCAAATTATATTGTGTATTTTTTAATTTGGTTGGGGCCATTGACATTTATTTATCACATTTAGAAACCAGAGCCTCTCACAGAGCAATTTTTGGCTCTGTACAAATCTATATATATATAAAAGCGAAAACCACTCACGTCATAATCACGATCTCTTGAGAACCGTAAAGGCTACAAACCTGAAATTTGCCATGTATGTTCCTCTTGGTTTCTAGGTGCTCACTAAGAAAGGATTTTTTGAAATAACCATTAGAGAATTATATTTCCTACAGGGGTGAAATGCTCCCGGTTCGGATTGGATCGCCCGATCCAGTAGCGATGGCGGCGGGTAGTTCGGAGAACCGGCAGCAAAAATCCCTGCCCACCCCCCACCCCCATGCCCAGCTGAGCCGCACAATCATCAGAGGCTTTTTAAAAAAAATTTAAAAGCATTTTTTCTGCAACTTCTTCCGATGAAAAAATGCTTTTAAAAGAAAAAAAAAGCCTCTGATGATCTTGCAGCTCAGCTGGGATCATCAGAGGCTTTTCAAAGCATTTTCTTCTGCAACCTCTTGGCCGAAGAGGTGGTAAAAAAAATGCTTTGAAAAGTCTCTGATGATCCCAGCTGAGTTGCCTGATTGGCAGAGAGGCATTTTTAAAAGAGCCTCTCTGACGATCCCAGCTGAGTTCCCTGATCGGCAGAGAGGCTTTTCAAAGCATTAGAAAAAATGCTTTGAAAAGTTTAAAAAAAGAAAGTTGGCCACGCCCACCCAGTCACATTACCCACCACCACCAAGCCACGCTCACAGAACCGTTAGTAACAGATTTTACATTTCACCCCTGAACCAAAGGTAATTTTGTGGCAAGAGCACAGATTGGCTTCTTCCGTTTTGAATGACTAACAACAATCACATCCAACCTTTTCAGAGACTAAATTATTGCCAACACATCTTCCCAATTCAGCCTTTCTTTTCCATTCTAATCCAGCATCCTCTTGTGTGTGTCACCAGTGTCTCTGCTGGCGCTCTAAACTGTCTTTTTACACAGGCCCCATTCAGTCCAGATCTGTCTCTTTGATTAGCATGGTTTGTAGTCATATATTGCCAACACATCTTCTGCTGCCCTCCAAACCTCCATTAACATTTATGGGAGTTACGCTTATCAAGGCAGCGAATAGACCTAGCAGAGAGAATAGTCAGCTGAAAGAGATCTCTTCTGGTTAGAGCAAGGTCTTTTCTGGGCAGTATCTTCCTGCAGATAAATACAAAGAGCAGAAATCAATGTTCTGAGCACATTATTTTCAATTATTATGTCTGGTCAGATTAAAAAAGCATTCTTTTTTTTATCATGGGGTTTTCATTGCCTACTCTTGGGATATGTTTATAATTTATTTGGATTTCCTCAATCAAAAGAAAAGAATAAAGACAGACACAGTGGAAGTCTTTAAAATATCAAAAGAACTGACATTCCCCAAAGTGGTGCAGGCTTTGTGTTTTGGTTTTAGATGGCAAGACTAAAACCAAAGAATAGAAATGACAGCCAATTTTCTCATTAAGATTAGGAGGCATTTCCTAACAATAAGAAGTTCAATCTTAACAGTTGTTCAAAAATAGAACTGCCTGGCTTTAAAGACAGCATGGCTCTTTAAAAAAACAAAAAGCTACACTAAACAAAAGATTAAAGTTAAGGTGCACAATCTGTACCTTGTAGGTCACATATAGTAATGAAGTCTCC
Organism: Pantherophis guttatus; assembly: GCF_059756535.1. Taxonomy (NCBI): domain Eukaryota; kingdom Metazoa; phylum Chordata; class Lepidosauria; order Squamata; family Colubridae; genus Pantherophis; species Pantherophis guttatus. The sequence continues at coordinate 139,681,316 of NC_142065.1, forward strand.
TTTTAATGGTTGTTAGTTTCTCCAGGAAACTAAAGAATAAAAAATTAATGAAGTATAAGCGGCAACCCAATTTCTAATCATTTTTAGGGAAGTAACAAGTGGGACAGGTGCATTGAGCCTCCAGTAAATTAATAAATCTAATTTAGCTTAATGCCTTAACTCCCCACTCCCAACAACTAAAAACTGCCCATCCTCCTGTGGTGATACTGTTACATCATGCAAAAATGTTGCTCATCCTTAGACTAGATCAGCAGTCACTAACTGGTGGTCCGTGGACCACTGGTGGTCCGCGAGAAAATTTTGGTGGTCTGCAGAAAAATTATTTGCATTTTTTATATTGCACTAAATGAGGGGTCCTCAAATTATGGCCCCTAGGACAGATACATACAATGAACATATGCTGCAGAGAGTCTCCCCCTTCAGGGTCTTTTTGTGGGGTCGGGGGGCAGAAATTCTGACTTGGGGTCTGCTTCAGCTTCCTGGTGCGGGGCTTTGGGTGAAGGCTAGAGGGAAGTGCCGCTGGTGGCGAAAAGCCGGAGGGCCTTGTTCCAGCATCATGGCTTGGAACTGGCTGACCATCTCAGCCCACTGAGCCTCCAGGTGCCGGTACCTGGCCTTGCACTCCTGCAGGTCTTCCCTCTGCTTGGAAAGCCTGTGCTCGTAGTCCTCAGTGAGGTGCTTCTGTTCTGTCTGCCTCAGTTGAGCCTCCTTCCTGGTCAGATACAATTTGAACTGAGCCAGCTGTTTCGCCAACTCTTTCTCATGGTGGCTACTTAGCTCCAACAACTGCTTCCTGTTAGGGCCCTAAGGAGTACGGGCGGGCAGGTGAGGAATGGCGAGTACAGGCTGGCAAGGTGCCCCTCAATGTGAGTGACATTGAGTTGGCCATGCCCACCCAGTCACATGACCCACGCCCACACAGCTGGTCATTAGGCAGATCATATTAGTGGTCCACCGGATTTAAAACTATGAATTTAGTGGTCCTTGAGATCCGAAAGGTTGGGGACCCCTGGACTAGATGACGGGTGTCAAACCCAATCACATCACGTGACGTATCATGATGTATTGCGACATTTTTGCCTTTGCGGAGCCGGGGTGGATGTGGCTTGCGTCTGACACATCCGGCCTGGGGACTGCCAGTTTAACAGGACTGGACTAGATTATCTCCACATTTCCTTCTTCTCAATGCTATTTAGACAACGCAATGATGTTACGATCTGCAATGTTTTTTGCATAGCACAGTACTGCAGTCTTGCATTATTTGGGGGTGAAGGGATATAATACAGAGATTCAAGAGACTCGCCATTTTGAGTCTGTGCATCTTACAGCCAAGCATCCTTAGCAGTATGCAGCAACTCCACAGCAAACAGCCTAAGGTCCACTGAGAGCAAAAACTGTAAGGACTACTTGTTTTAAAAGAAGAGGAGTTGATTTTAATTTTCCATGAAGAAAAAGGTCTGTTTTGAGCTAATAATTGTAACTGAGCCAAAAATCAGTTTCACAGTACATTTTCCACTATTCTCTATTCCACTGATTGATTTTTTTCCCTCTAATAATTATTACTGAATTTGATCCAAATTACCACAGTCAGAAGTCTGGACTTAGACTTATCTGGGGTCTGCATGCTTCTTTGCACATCCAAGTGGACTGCTGGTGGGCGGTTTTAAACCTACTGCAAACTTAAATTGCACAGAAGGCTGTAAACTGAAAGTGCTGATAGGGGGTATTCTCAGTCAACATGAGCAGATATCCATGCTAAAAGGGAAAGGACTTCTGAGCTTGCCTTTATTCTTCAAAGCCTTCATTAGGCTGCCTTACACTGTTTTGATTCATTTTTAAAGATTCTGGGCTCACTGGAGCTGGAGAAGTTGTGAAGGCTCGTTATCATCACAGGCTGCTTCTTACCCACACCAAAGCCGAACAATCTGCATGAGCAAATATTGATATGGTTGAACTCTTTGAAAGGGCCCAGTCAGTACCCTTCTCAAAGAAGGCCCCCTGAAGGAACAGACATAAGACCCATCTTCTTCAGAATCCTATTTCCACACAAACTAAATGAAGCCCATGAGGGATTTAGCCATCTCTTACTGTTGCTCTCCAGCAAATGGTATCTAAATGCCATACATAAGGCTGTCTCATTTTTACATAGCTACCATTGCTGGGAAATAGTGAATAGATTTATTAATAATCATGAATATGTCTAATCTTTGATAGACTATTGGATGCTAGCAAATGCTGTCGCCACATCATGTTGCAATAAATCCTGTCAGTTAAAGACCAATTTTGGTGTAGTTGTTAAAATGCTGACTTAGTTCAAGATCCACCTTAGTCATTAAAGCCAACTGGGTGACTTTGGGACAGAGTCTCCCAGCCCAAACCACTTCAAAGGTTTGTTGTTCTGGGGAAAATAGGAGAAGGAAGGAGTATTTTATATATATATATACTATAGTAATACACACACACACACATATGGCCTTGAAATGGCTAAAATGTACATTTTTCAACTTACAACGTACAACTATGTCTTTTCTCCACAAACTAGTATAATTTCTGGATGTCGGATCTTTGTGAAAGATAATGTAGGCAGAGGACTCTCCTCAGTTCATAGAGAAGGCAATTTAGTTATGAAAAATATTTTTGTGCAAAACTTGTTCTGCTTGGTTCTCTACTGCTTTTACATCAGTAGAGCTTTTACATCATAACTCTTGAAATAGTGGTTTGGAAGTTCTTCAAAGCACCCATTTACTGGCCCCGTTTGTACCTTGTTTGGAATTTTAACTTTCAAATATGCCAATTCACACATAAACCTGAGATAGTTATCCTACGGACACTTACTTGAAAGCAATGGGATATTAAGTTTCTCTCAACTTGAGGAAGTCTACTCTATGTTTTAAAATCTTAGTGCTACAAAGTTAAAATCCACCATAATCCTTACCGTAAGTACTTTTCTTTAATTAGCAACCATCTGGAAACGTGGTTTTCAGACTTCAGAGTAAAACTAGTGTTTCTGTTTTCATGACTGAGTTTTCATGTTAACACTTTATTGTTTCTTGTAAGAGTGTTCATAGTCAGAAAAACTGAATGCTCCTCCAGGAATCCTCCAGCAGCTGTTCCTTGCAAGAAGAAACTTGCATGCTTTCAGATTTTGTGAAGGTCTCACCAAAAAAAAAAGAGATGTTTCATGAGACATCTTCCCTCCTATACCTACTTTTTTCTGCTTTGAACTGAAAGTCAGCCAAGAAAGTAGACATGACTGCAGAACAGTGAGAAATATTCTAAATCTCTCTGGAATTTCTCCAGGTCCAAACTCTATTGGCTATAAATAGAAGAGGAAACTCTCCGTACTCTCAATTATAAATACCTAATTTATTTGGAAGATTTTATAGTAGCTAAAGTACTTCGATGTTCGGAGAAATATAAAAGGAAGCAAGAAAATCAGGAAGGAACATGATAAGTCAAACATGAAGAGAAGATGAGTGGGGTGGGATTTGGCAAAAAGTTCATGAAGTCCAGTATTCTGAGTCACACATTGACTAACCAAATGCATCTTAGAAATTTACAAAGAGATTGTCAGGGTGATAGCCCTGGTATTTATGGCATGCTATCTTTGATCCTGGAGGTCGTACAATGTTTTGGCTATAGTCCTGCCCTCCATAAATTCATCTACAAGTGGACTCGTTTAAAACAGTCTAATGGTGGGGAGTTGAATTCTTTGTGTTGTGTAAAGAAGTAGCCTCTCTTGAATCTAAATTTAGTTGGGTTCTGCAGCCCAATAAGACAGACACAGACTTCAGAGGATAATTAGAACTGCAGAAAAAACAATTGCTACCAACCTGCCTTCCACTGAGGACCTGTATACTGGACAAGTCAAAAAGAGGGCTGTGAAAATATTTACAGACCCCTCAGATCCTGGACATAAACTGTTTCAACTCCTACCCTCAAAATGACACTATAGAGCACTGCACACCAGAACAACTAGACACAAGAACAGTTTTTTCCTGAACGCCTTCACTCTGCTAAACAAATAATTCCCTCAAAACTGTCAAACTATTTACTAAGTCTGCACTACTATTAATTTTCTCATCGTTCCCATCACCCATCTCCTTCCACTTATGACTGTATGACTGTAACTTTGTTGCTTGTATCCTTACGATTTATATTGAGTATTTCCTAATATGATTTGATTACTTATTTGTACCCTATGACTATCATTAAGTGTTGTACGTTATGATTTTTGATGAACGTATCTTTTCTTTTATGTACACTGAGAGCATACGCACCAAGACAAATTCCTTGTGTATCCAATCCCTCTTGGCCAATACAAAATTCTATTCTATTCTATTCTATTCTATTCTATTCTATTCTATTCTATTCTATTCTATTCTATCTATTCATCTATTCTAGAAAATTTCCATCCTAAATCCTTGTACCATTCCAGAATCAGAACAATGTGTTCATATGTGTCTTCTATTTTTGTCAAATGAACTCATCAATGTAGTTCAGCTACATTATATACAAAATAGGAAGAAGTGATCACACAATCTTCGACCTCCATTTATTTGTAGCAATGAAGTTCTGTTCCTAGAATTATAAAAGGGAAAGATGGCTTGAAGATTTCATGTCCTTCCTCCTTCAGAGCATACAGCAGAATACAGGTAGTCCTCAATTAACAGTAGTTCATTTAGTGATGGTTCAAAGTTACGATGGCTCTGAAAAAAGTGACTTATGACCCTTGCAGCATCCCCATGGTTATGTGACCATGATTCAGACATTTGGAAACTGGCTTATGATAGTTGCAGTGTCCCAGGATCTAGTGGTGGGTTTCAAAATTTTTTACTACTGGTTCTGTGGGTGTGGCTTGGTGGGTGTGACATGGCATGGCTTGGTGGGCGTGGCTTGGTGGTCATATCAGGGGAAGGATACTATAAAATCTCCATTCCCACCCCACTCCAGCGGAAGGTTACTGCAAAATCCCCATTTCCTCCCAATCAGCTGGGACTCGGGAGGCAGAAAATAGATGGCACTCAGAAGTGGTATTTACCAGTTCTCCAAACTACTCAAAATTTCTGCAACTGGTTCTCTAGAACTGGTCAGAACCTGCTGAATACCACCTCTGCCGGGATCATATGATCACCTTTTGCAACATTCTGGCAAGCAAAGTCAATGGGGAAGCCATTTAACAACTGTGTTACTAATTTAACAACTGTGGTGATCCAGTTAACAACTGTGGCAGGAAATGTCATAAAATGGAGCAAAATTCATTTAACAAATGTCTTGCTTAGCAACAGAAATTTTGGGCTCAATTGTGTCGTAAATCAAGGACTACCCGTGTACTTGATAAGTGGGGGCAACTTTTGACATTTTGGAGCTGGGCTGAAATGGACAAGAATTCTGTCCATATCCCAGTGCTGCTGGGTTTCTTTCTTTCTTTCTTTCTTTTCTTTTTTCTTTTCTTTTTTTTTTTTTGGCATAATTTAATTTTGAAGTGACTGCCTTCAGAAAGAGATGAGAGTGCAGCACCTCCTCCCCCATCATTTTTGTAAAAGAGATACTGGGGCGAATTTTGTTGCTGTAGGATCTTCCAAGCTTGGACAAAATATATTCAGGCAATCTATTCACAGTATTAGTCTATAGACATTTTTTTATAAGAGAGTTATTTGTCATTCTGATTTTTTTTCCTCCTCCTCTGCATTAAAAAGTAGGAAGGCAAGAGTTTTGCCTTCAGAAATTGTCTAAAGGCAGGTATCTCATGTGAAAGTTGAGCATTCTGGAATTCTTCTATTAAATACAATTAATTAGAATTCTTAGGTTCTCATTCCTTTGGATTAGTTGTTTCCAGTCTAATTTCCAGGATAGTTTAGAATATATTTCTCCCCCCCCTCCTTTCCAGCCACTACAATAATATATAATATGGTTATAGTCAGGGGTGGGTTCTAAATTTTTTTACTACTGATTCTGTGGCTGTGGCTTATTTTGTGGGTGTGGCTTGGTGGTCATGTGACTGGGTGGGCGTGGCCAACTCAATGTCACTCATGTCAAGGGATGTCTCACCTGGCCCCTCCCCTCCCAGCCATTCCTTGTCACACCCAGCCTCAACGTATCTATAGTTCTGTAAAAATGTTGTTCACCTTTTTTCAACTTTATTATCTACATACTATAGATGTACTTTCATGGACCACTGAAAGGAGGAAATGCTCACATGCTTTGACCAAGAGTGTGATAGGCAACAGTCTTTTAAGGGGCTGCCAGAAAGAAGGGGAGGCAATGTATTTTCCAAAGCACCAGAAGGCAAAACAAGAAGCAATGGATGGAAACTGAACAAAGGGAGAAGCAACCTAAAACAGTGGTGGGTTGCCCCCAGTTCGCACCAGTTCTATAGAACCGGTAGTAAAACCAGTGGGAGGCTCCGCCCACCAACCCCAACATCATCAAAATGCTTCTGCGCATGCCCCGTGCGGCCCCATTGCAAACCGGTAGTAAAGGTAAGTAGAACTCACCCCTGACCTAAAACTAAGGAGAAACTTCCTGACAGTGTGAACCAATATAGGTGCAGAAATATTTCAGTCATAATTTCACATATAAAATAGCCATTCGTGTAATACAATCTGCATATTGTTCAAAACAGTCATTAGTATTATGGCTGATGTTTGACAGCAAGCCTAAAAGTCAAAGATTACAAGAGTGCTTCTTTCTCTGAATGTATACAAAACATCACATACCAGGAATAGCATATTAAGATAGACTTATAGTTACTGGGAAGGACAGACATATTGCAAAATTGTTGGCATGCTGGTCTGTCAGCACCATCACACATAGTAATAGACTTTTAAATGAATCAGAGGAATGGGTGGCTTGGTAGCATCACGGCTACCCCTTATAACAATAGCTCAGACCTATTTTTGCAGGATGGAATTGGACAACTTGCTGCAGCCAATTCACTGCAGCCAACTCACCATGGCCAACTTGCCACATGACAACTCGCTGCAGGACAATTTAATAATTCAATTTAATTATTTGAAATTTAAAAAAAAAATAATGTTCGTCATTCACGTTTTATTCTGTCCCTCCTGTTGCATCCTTTTTTAAATGATTCTATTCCACAATTTCTTGAGGAAAAATTTCTTCAAGAGTTACGTATTAGTGTAACTCTTGTCCCATAGCGAATTGTTCCACGATGAATTAGCCATGGCAAGTTGACCATGGCAAATTGTCATAGACCCTTTGCAGGGGTGGGGGAAATTTTCAGATGGCCAGATAATACCACACACTCTGAAAATATAATTAAAGTGACAAATTCAACAGTTCATTTAATGGCCAAAGTTACAACGGCACTGAAAAATGTGACTTATGACCATTGTTCACACTTTACAACATTTGCAGCATCCTCGTGATTATGTGATCAAAATTCAGATTCTTGGCAACTGCTTCATATCTGTGACTGTTGCTGTGTCCCAATACCAAGCAAAGAAAAGTCGTAAAGTGGGACAAAACTCACTGAACAAAGGTCTTGTTGAAAAACAGAAATTTTGGGCTCAATTGTGGTCCTTAGTTCAGGAATACCTGTACAGATTTCCTCCTCTTCCACCACCCCACCTCACCTGTGATCTGAGGTCTACAACCAGTTTCAAAGCAACTTGGAGATACAGTGGCATGTGAGAGTATTGCAAGCTTAATCTATGATTCAAAAGTATTAATATTGGGAAGAAATATATTCACGCACATTCTCCATTAATAATTTTTTATTCTTAACCTTCTCATTCTGAAACTAGCAGTCCCATGATGCTGAAAGCTGTTTTTGCAGGACATATGCTTGATTCCTTACATACTTGGGTGATTTTTCCCCACGCCTTTTCCAGTTCTACAGTATCCTTCTTGAGACCAAGTTTGTCCTTGGCATTCCAGATGTTGTTGTGCCCTAAATTTATCTGAAGCCATTATTACATTGACAGTGTTATTTCCAGGCCTTTTCCTCACATTCCCAACATGATGTTCATAATTGTTTGTTTGTTTGTTTCTTTGTTTTCCAACAGTAATACACTGGGTGGACATTTTCATGATGCTAATCACCGTCACTTTCTTTCTGAGTCAATCACTGCCAACTCAAACTCCACTTATACATATACAAGCTTCAGATTTCTTTTTTTTAAAAAAAATCTCTAATGTGCACAATTTTCACTTTGTTGCATTGAGTAGCATTTGCTATTTCGAAGCCTGTTTACAAAATTGTTGATAAATGATTGCTTCATTGTTTCAGTGCCGCTTTCCCCCTTACGAGCAGAATTAGGATCACAGCCTTAATTAAGCTAAAAAAAAAAAAATAGAAGGGTGACCACAATTGTACACTTGTGGTGTCTTTAAATAAATAGGTATTCAACACATAACCTTTCTGTTAGTTTTAACAGCTATTGGCACCGCATCTGAAATTAACCTCTTCAATCTACGTAGCCCACCTCTTTCAGAGTCAAAAGCTTCTATCTACAATGAAGAGGGGGAAAAAATCTTCTTTTAAAAGAGAAGCCAACTGCCCTCTCAAAAACACCATTTACTTTTACTCCACCCTAAAAGTAACAACTCAGAGAAGCTGTGAAAAATGTAGTTCAGAATAAATTGACTGTGTTAAACATTTGTAATTAAGCATGATAACCAATTACGGCGATACCTGGAAAAGCTCTGTGATCCACTGCTCCCACATCAGAGTCTTCCTAATCAATTTGAAATAAACCAGGCACTGCTACAGAAAATAAGCAAGATCACAGTATTTGCTAATGAGTCTCTGAAATGGATTTCGCTGCAGGAAAACCTTCATTGTCAGGTGAAAGGCAACACTTTTGAAATCTTAAGGGTCATTTCCATTTGCGTACAATTGGGGATAAAAGTCCCCCTTTGTTCCTTTATTCTTTCCTTTTCCATTTTCCACATCTCTGCTACATGTCTGCTTTTTTTTTTTCATGGGATGACTCAATGGCATAATGTTAACATGGCCTACCAGTGTCTAAAAATACAGCTAAATAAGAGTGTTTTGTGCCAAAGCAGCAAGCATCCCATTTCAATTATTACTTAATTTCACAGTGTAATGGTGCTTTCCTTGAATTCAAATGAAGAGATGCATGCCATCTAGGAGAGTGGCTTGACAGAAGATGAAATGGTGAGACTTTGAAACATGGGCTTGAGAATATATTATGACATGAGAGACACCACTTAAAACCTTTGTAAAATGTAACGTTTCCATTCAGCCTTTCTCATAACAAGAGGCACTTTCATGCTTCATCCATCTAGAGCAAGGTGTGCATAAAAGCCATCAAATCTTCAGATGGAGTTTTATCAGGGGTGAAATCCAGCAAATTCTGATAGGTTCTGGAGAACCGGTAGCAGAAATTTTGAGCAGTTCAGAGACCCGGTAGCGGAAATTTTGAGTAGTTTGGAGAACCGGCAAATACCACCTCTGGCTGGCCCCAGAGTGGGGTGGGATTGGAGATTTTGCAATATCCTTCCCCCAGGAGTGGGGAGGGAATGGGGATTTTGCAGTATCCTTCCCCTGGAATGGAGGTGGGAATGGAGATTTTGCAGTATCCTTCTCCCTGACATACCCACCAAGCCATGCCCACCAAGCCACACCATGCCCACCAAGCCATGTCCCCAGAACCAGTAGTAAAAAAATTTAGATTTCACCACAGAGTTTTATCACTTGATTTCCCCCCATAAACTCACAAGAGAGTCTCACAACACAACTTTCCTTGCTTCTACTAGAATTTGGTAGCATTTAAATCCTGATCCACTTGTGTGTCAATTTTACTGTAGCAATGGAAGAAGTGAAACTGTGGCAACTGGAATTTGGGAAGTTGCCTTATGGGTATAAATGAAAGTGAAAATTCTAAGCTGTTTAATCGTAGATGGATTTTATAAATGTCAGTTACCACTGCACACAATGAGTAATTCTTCTTCCTATGCAATTCTCTATGCACATCATGAGCCAGAATACATTCTGGCTGAGCCTATGATCAAATGTATAGTAAATGTCTTGTAAAGTAATATAGAATATTTGAGAGGTGGGGATAAAACATTTCCTGGGAAAATGATGAAACAGCACACCTCTGCAATAAAATAAAAACAGCAGAGGGGAAAGTAGGAAACTAAAAGAAACAAATAGTAATTTAAAAACATGTTTCTACTGAGTTCTAAACCAGCACCAGTGGTGGGTTGCTCTTGGTTCGGGCTGGTTCTACAGAACCGGTAGTAAAACTGGCGGGAGGCTCCGACCACCCATCACAACATCATAATGAGTGATCTGTGCAGGTGAAGTGAGCGTGCGCATGATCCCGCTACAAACTGGTAGTAAAGGTAAGTGGAACCCACCCCTGACCAGCACCCTTCTACTTACAAAGCAAGTGCTATTATCCTTGTGCTATTCTAACTTTCATAGTAAAGGGCAGATTTAAATAGTATATTGGTTGAAGGGATCTCTACAAAGTAGATAATGCCTTACAGAAATTACTGATGACCACTTCCTCTAGTGGGACAACTGGCTATTTCAGAAAAACCTTTAGAAACAAATGAAACCAAGAAATATCCAACATTACATTATCAAGGTTACTTTTAAAATACCTGCTTTAGGCATATATTTACACAATTACAATTTGCTATCTTTTAATCCTGTCTTAAATAGCAATGTTGTATGATTTTAAAATGGAGATGCAAAACTTGTAATAGCATTGTTGAAATATGGAAAAGGAAGAACATCTTAGAAGTCAAGGATACATTGCAAACACCCATAATCATGTTTGTCCAAAACATTTCCATTACAGACTTCAAAATATATATCAGTCGATTCTAAGCAATTTTATTCTCAAATATGAGTACTGTACTAGGTTCAGGAATGGTAATTGATCATTCAATGGGAATGTAAACCCAGGTTTTCCTACGGATATGACACTGTACTGGTTCTTAGTAGTCACTCATATCATATGGAATCAGTATAGATTTAAGGATTGGTGAGTTGCACATGGACTTTCTTTTAAAAGCTATTATAAGTACAGATTATATTATCTCATCCTACCTAATTTATTTATTTTATTTTATTTTATTCTATTTCTATACCGCCCTACTCCTGAAGGACTCAGGGCGGTGCACAGCCAAACAATAAAACACATCCATACAAAATTTAAAAGTAGAATAAAATAAAATTAAATAATTTTGGCTCCGACAAATTTAAAACCCCGAACTATTTGAAACCAATTTTAAAATTGAATATATAAAATACTAAAAGATATTTAAAAATTAAAAATCTTTTATGAAAGAGGGAGAAAATTAGGCCAGGCCTGCCTGGTGAAATAATAAGGTCTTTAAAGCATGGCGGAAGGTGCGCAGATCCGGGATCCTCCGTATCTCTGGGGGGAGCTCGTTCCAGATAGTAGGTGCCCCCACAGAGAAGGCTCTCCCCCTGGGGGCCGCCAGTCGACATTGTTTGGCCGACGGCACCCGGAGGAGCCCCTCTCTATGGGAGCGTACCGGCCAGTGAGAGGCTATTGGTGGTAGTAGGCGGTCCCGCAAGTACCCAGGTCCTAAGCCATGGAGCGCTTTAAAGGTGGTAACCAAAACCTTGAAGCGCACCCAGAAGACCACCGGGAGCCAGTAATAAAGAACTTCCAGAATTTCCAAAACACAACTGGAGATAATAGGAACCTCATGGATGCAAGAGATGCGTTGTGCCATTGAGCTAAGACTTCTCCTCTAAACACTAATCAAAAGATAGAACAAATTTAATCAATAATTATTTAATTTTTCTATCAGAATGTTAACAAACATGTGGCTTCTAGAAAAGAAATGGTGAACTGAAAATGAAGCCAATGATTACGGTGGAATAAAGTGCCAGTGAAGGGACCGGTTCTTCGGGATTTTTCTCCAAACAAGGAAAAGACTTGGGATTGGCTACAAGGCTTCCAGAGAGTTGCTTCTCATCGGAGGGACTGCAAGACATCAGTCTCCAGTGGGTAGCGCTCTGGGAGCTTTAGAACACCACCTTAGTCCAAACTGTAATTGGCACCTTGATGGGCACAGCATTTGCATAATTCCTTTCTTAAACACTTTTGGAAATAGCTTCTTAACTTCAGAATGACAAGGTTTTTTTTCTTACAATGCCAAATGAGTTTTCTTTGATCCTATGTGAAAGAAATTTTAAATACAAGCTTAAGTGGCTTTAAAAAATCTCTCCTTTTGGGGAATAAAGGTAAACGTGTGATTAGAAATTTACAAATGGACTAAGGGTCCAGAAGAATTTGAAATAAGATTTTGAAAAGAATCCTTCCAGTAAGAATAACTTTTACTGGATAAGACTGAGACTGGTTTGAAAGTGTATTTAAAAATGATAGACTACAAAATGATACAGAAAAAGATGCAACACAGGTTATCCGAATAAAACTGGCTGATTAAAAGATATATACAAATAAAAAATTCAAAGAATGACCTGGATAATTTTCCTATATTTGATTTATAAAAGAAATGGTTAAAGTTTTAAAGAATTTCGTTAGAAGGTACAAAGAAAAAATAAAAATAATTTAAGTATTGGGACATTATTTCAAGAGACTAAAGTTCAGGACTGTCAAAAGTAAAAGGGAGGAATTTAAAGTTGATTTATTTAATCATGATTAAAATAGATATATTGTTACCCTTAGTAACCCTTAATGAACATCTGCTCATCAGGACAAAATAACGAGGTTTAAAGGATTTGTTTATAGATAAAAGAAGACATATGAGAGGAAGAGATCATTTGTTTTACTTTAAAAGAAGATGATAAATTACTAAAATTATTTGTACTTATTGCAATGAAGGAGTAAGTCGTTTCTTTATATATTTCTTTTCTTTATTATAACATTTTTTCTTTTCTATTTTTTCATTTTTTTATTTTTTGTGCTCCCTATTTTTCTGTTTCCTAGTTTATTTTTATCTCTTTAATTATAATGCTTTATAAAATTATTTTTTTAAAAAAAAGAATATTAACAAATATGCTAAATAAAGAGACTTCATTAAAACTAAGTTCCATTAAGCCCAGGCATATTGCATTTATTTTCTGAGCTTTAGAAAAACTTAGTGAGCCAAGAACAGGCAATTAATTTTCTAGGCAGACTTCAGGCATAAAAGGTATGCTAGTAAATTCTTCCTGAAAACTACAATTTACTCTGTAATCTGTAGCAATTCCCAAGACAGTTTTCTCATTCAGAGTTTCTCAAGTAGGGTTACCTGATCTGGATTTTAAAAAAGTCCAAAAGATGGTTAGATGGCAGTAAAGAGTTACCTTCTCTCTGTCTCTTTGCTGTCATCTAATGGTTATATCAATGTTTTGCAGTCTATTCAAAGTGGACAGAACTGAGGTAATAAGACCAAAGGAGCAAACCAGTAAAAGACAGATTCCTATGTTAACTGATTTCACAAAATAGTGGAGGATTGAAATATACTCGAGGGACCATCTTTTTCCAAGAATTTCCGTCAATCAAAAAGTGCCAATTGGCAAGAACAAAACAAGGACTTTTTCTGCTGTAGCCTCTGCCTTATGGAACATCCTGTCCTCAGCTCGGCCCCAATCCTGTTGGGTTTTTTTCAAAACTCTAAAAACTTGGCTATGTATCTGGAACAGGGGCTTGGAATGTGTGAAGGGCTTGTTACTTCACTTTTCTATTAGTTAATTAATCATCATGGCTGCTGTTTATATTCATTTATTTTTTGTGGGTGTGTTTGTTGTTTTAATGTCTTATAAATTGTTCTAACTGTTTTAGAATTGTAAGTTATCGAGAGTTACTTGGTTGAGTTGGGTGGCTACAGAAATTGAATAAATTAAATAAATAAAATTTTATATAGCTTTGGGGAACTTAGGATGGAACAATGCTTGATGGAAAAAAGCCCACAGATAAAAAAAAATCTTATTGTGTAAATTATTGGACTAGATAAACCAACAGGTCCAATTTGCTATAAGGTATTTTTGTGCGTTTCTGTTTAGACTGTTTAGATTTTAGGAGCTAACGAACTGTTTTCTTTTGTTTTAATTAGCCACGTTTGCTAAAATACCTTGTGTGACTATTTGACCACCATAATTTTCAATCTTCTGAAAGGGAAGAAAGAAAAAAGAACTTTGATGGCGGAAATAATCTGGCAACATGACTCAATGTAATGGGATCTATCCCAAATGGTAATGATGCAAATATTATGAAACCATCCTAGTACCACTCTGAGATTTCTCTGAGACTCTTCTCGAAAAAAAGTTGCCAAAGATTATGAGCAAGAAAGGGAATTACTTTAAAAGTACACTGTGTCCATTGTGAGCAGTGTTGAAAATATTCATAAGAAGGCCTGCCTAGCTTCAGAAAAGACAGGGATACTTGCACTGTAAGCATCAAAAGAAATTTAAAATGTAAATGCCATCATGACTTCATTAGTTTAATCCTTCACCAGCAAAGCTAATGTTAGCATGAGGTGGAAATAGACAAGAATGCAGATGATTGGGTTTATAAATCTGAAAATGTATCTATCTGAAAATTCTGGGTGTTGAAATCCCAACACACCTACAGAGCTTCATTTTGGGAAAGGCTGTATTATCTATAATCACAAGTTTTAACTTAACTTCCTTGTTGATTATTCATCAACATTATTACAATCCATATTTAACAGTAAAAATATAAAATTGTGTAAATTCACAATGATCCTGGTTCATTTTATAAAGAGAATTGAAGAAAAAAAGTTGTTGCTTTCTGCTTCTAATATGTGTAAAACCATTTCCTCCCAATCCTTGATTTGTGAGCCTGTGTGAAGGGTAGAATGTTACTATCAAATTTAACAGAATAAGAGAATCGGAAGATACCTTGGAGGTCTTCTAGTCCAACCCCCTCCTCAGGCAGGAAACCCTATACCATTTCAAACAAATGGTTGTCCAATCTCTTCTTAAAAACTTCCAGGGTTGGATCATCCACAACTTCTGGAGGCAAGTCATTCCACTGATTAATTGTTCTAACTGTCAGGAAATTTCTCCTTAGTTCTAAGTTGGTTCTGTTCTTCATTAATTTCCATCCATTGCTTCTTGTCCTGCCTTCAGGTGCTTTGGAGAATAGGTTGACATGCTTTACTTTGTGGCAGTCCCTTAAATGTTGGAACTTTGCTATCATGTTACCTCCAGTCCTTCTTTTAATTAAACTTGTTGTTGTTGTTAGTTGCGATGTCATGTCCAACCCATCACAACCCCATGGACAATATTCC
The DNA here is from genome assembly GCF_059756535.1 of Pantherophis guttatus. NCBI lineage: Eukaryota > Metazoa > Chordata > Lepidosauria > Squamata > Colubridae > Pantherophis > Pantherophis guttatus. Next base: position 139,696,553 of record NC_142065.1, read on the forward strand.
TCCAGGCCTTCCTGTCCTGTACCATCCCCCGGAGTCCATTTAAGCTCACACCAATTGCTTCAGTGACTCCCTCCAGCCACCTCATTCTCTGTTGTCTCCTTCTTCTTTTGCCCTCAATCTTTCCCAGCATTAGGCTCTTCTCCAGTGAGTCTTCATTAAGCTAGACATACCCAGTTCCTGCAACCATTCTGTTTTAACCTCCAGTCTCCTAATTATCTTTGTTGTTTTTCTCTGCACTCAATATTTATTTATATATATATATATATATATATATATATATATATAAGATCACATGAAGTGTTAATACCACTGTATAATGCCTTGGTAAGACCAAGATTTGGAAGATATATCTATCTATCTTCCAAGTGGTATTAACACTTCATGTGATCTTGATTCTGTTAATGCAACTTAAGACTGTATTTGATTTCGACAAATTTGATTTGCTTTGTCTTCAATCCTCAACCAAATGAATTCTAATTCAATGAGTGGAACATCACACCCATCTAACAGTGAACTCAGCTCCTGAGTGCTATGAACTGTAACCCAAAGAAGACCACCATTAAAAATAATAAATCAATCAATCATGAAGGCAACACAAGCAAGGCAGGATTTCTGAATTCTTCCCAATCACTTTAATAGCAGCGATCATAGTAGATGTCTGTATTTTATTCTGTGCAATGAAATGTGTCGCATTTTTATGTATGTGTGTACTTTTTCCCCAGGGACTAATCAGAGTGTGTGTATACATTTTGTCTTGTAAGTGAGGATCTAATCAGAGTGGGTATATAAGTGTTGCCTGTGTGTGTGCGTGGATCAAGTTCTAATCAAAGCAGAAGCTTTTCCCTTGTGCTTTATCTGCATATATTTATTTATATGTATGTATGTCCTGATATGCACAGGTAACCTGCATATCCTCTACTCAAGCTCATATTACAAAAAAGGAAGGAGGGACAGGAGCAGTTAGCACAGTAGCATTACAAGTTGTGATCCAAATGTCTCTCCCATAGAGATGCATCAAAGGGCCTCTTTACCTTTCCCCCCCCACATTAAAAATATGCAAAGGAAAACTTCTGGAATTCTTTCCTATTTCTTTATCAGAATTAGCCATTAGACATCTTTTTTTCCCCATGTAATAAAATAACATAGCTACATGTCTATGTGGGTTCTCTTCTGTGCTGCCTTTCTCTCGTTTATTTGCAGTGTGTACTGGGAAACACAGGATTGGCTGAATAGTCTCCATTCTGGTCACATGACCAGAAAGGAGGAGGAAGGGGTCCTCGGAAGGGAGCAGCCAGCAGCATTCTGAACCACTGTTCTTGAGTTCTCCCTGCATGGTTGATTATGATTATATGCCATCAAGTCATTTTCAATTCCTAACCACTACATAAGTAGATTTTCTCCATAAGGATCTATCACTAACCTGCTTTTTCAGGCTTCCAATGGTACCTCCATCACTACTGTAACTTAATCTATCCACCTTGTATGGGGGAACTGTTTTTCTCTGCAGTCTTCCACTGAATCTAACCTACTTGCAAACTCAAGACTTTCTTTTGCTACCTCCCTTTATACATGCGTGCCAAATATGGTCCTGTTGGACAGTAGTCCAACAGGACAGTAGTCATGTTGACAGGCAGAGACAAAAGTCCCAAGCTCCTTCCATTTAATCGGTTTGATTGGCGTGAATTCAATTTTTTTAAAGGAAAAGAATAGAATAGAATAGAATAGAATAGAATAGAATAGAATAGAATAGAATAGAATAGAATAGAATAGAATAACAGAGTTGGAAGGGACCTTGGAGGTCTTCTAGTCCAGCCCCCTGCTTAGGTAGGAAACCCTACACCACTTCAGACAAATGGTTATCCAACATCTTCTTAAAAACTTCCAGTGTTGGAGCATTCACAACTTCTGGAGGCAAGTTGTTCCACTGATTAATTGTTCTAACTGTCAGGAAATTTCTCCTTAGTTCTAAGCTGCTTCTCTCCTTGATTAGTTTCCACCCATTGCTTCTTGTCCTACCCTCAGGTGCTAAAGAGAGAAAGAACATTTTGCCTGGGAGAACATCAACATTTGCAAAACCCTGAGAAATCATTACCATTACCCAAGCCCATGCCAGTAAAGATTGAATATGTTTAATAGATGAATTATTTATAACGACACGTAGAAAAGCAAAGCTTAGGAGTAAAGAATTGAATATTCTGCTAAGAGGCAAGAGGTGGTTGGAATCCTGAATAAAATTTTCTGTTTGGAGCAAGTAACATTTTACCATTGGGTTCCTCATATATGATGGACTAATATCTCTATCCATCATATAAGTATAAAGATTCACACAGGTCAATTCCTTTGAGCAAGTAGTCCTCAACTTACAACCAATCATGTAGTGACTGTTCAAAATTACAACAGCACTGAAAAAAGTGACTTATAACTAGTCCTCGCACTTACAACTATTACAGCATCCCTACAATGACATGACCAAAGTTTGGGTGCTTTGCAACCAACATGTATTTACAAGAGTTGTTGAGTCCCAGGGCCATGGGATCACCGTTTGCTGCCTTCCAGCCAACTTCCGGCAAGCGAAGTCAAGAAGGGAAGCCAGATTTGCTTAACAGCTGCATGATTCACATAATAACTGCAGTGATTTGGTTGATAACCATGGCAAAGAAGATTGTAAAATTGGGGACAATTCTTTTAACAACCGTCTCGCCGAACAACAGAAATTCTGGCCTCAATTGTGGTCCTGAGTCGAGGAGTACCTGAATTTCCTAAACCAGATTACTTTTATGATGGTCTATGACTATTATAAAGATACGATTTGAAATTACCTGAAAATACATGCTTTGCCTATACCAGGGGTCAGCAACCTGTGGCTCTGGAGCCGCATGTGGCTCTTTCATCCCTCTGTTGCAGCTCCCTGTTGCTGGATGGCTCCACAATTGATAGGGCTTTCGGTTAGGACAGGTAGAGGAAAAAGGATGCCGTGCTAGGAGGAGACTCTATGGTAGGGAAACCAGACTTCTGGTCAGCAGAGGAAAAAAGATGCTGCTCTAGGAGGAGACTATAATGGGGGAACCGGACTTCTGGTCGGCTTCAGAATTAAACGGGGTCTTCCGGTTAGTACCTTTGTGGGTCTTTGAATGTTTAAGGTTGCTGACCCCTGGCCTATATAGTACAGTGACTGTTTTTTCTCCAAACAGTTTCCTGTGTTTTGACTGAACAATTGCAAATTCTTTTCCCACACCATATAAACTTCCTTTTTTTCCCCTTGCTGTCAATGGTGACCAATAAATAAATCAAACTAGACCTAGATCCGCTCATAGTTTAGCCTGGAGGGAAAGAAGAGGCAAACAGTTCCTGAGTTCAAAGGATAATCTACAGTGCCAGAGATCAGAATAAGCGGCAGTTTTTGTTCCTACCTTCAATGAACATCTTTCAGTTCCGAGCATCTGATTTGCAAACTGTCAATTCCCAACCAGGAGGCCTGAGAGAAAGAATCCATAACGGGGCACACTGTAGTAGCAGCCCTTCTCTTTTGCCTCTAGCAGGGATGGGGGGGGGGAATGAAAAGAAAAGCCAGATGTATTTTGACTACAAATGCAATTTAGATGAGTAGCTGCTAGGAATCTGGCATAGGCATCTCTGGCTTGTAGCAATGAAACGTCTCAAATTCATTAGCATGCTTCATATTACTTTATTTTCACAAAGCACTTAACACAGCATGACCTTTTGTCTGATTCACTCATAACAGGGGCTTTATTCCACGTGTTAATGTGCCATCACAGGTACTAATAATAAAACAGCAAGCATTTGGGTGGCTCCTCACATCACATCTGTTGGAGTGCCTTCAGTAGGATTAACTCAGGTTACAATTTCAGTTTTTAATCACCATCATATGTGTAGATATGTATGCAAACAACCCCAAAGGAATGTACATGGAGGTTTGATTCTACTCAGTACTGTACTGTAGCTGAAATTGCTTCTTTCTTCAGCCATCTTGTCCCAAAGGTGCTTTTTTAAGAGGCAATTGGACTTTTTTGTTTTTTCTTCGAAGATGTTTCGCTTCTCACCCAAGAAGCTTCTTCAGCTCTGACTGGATGGTGGAGAATGTAAGGATTTATATTATATTCAAGTTGCCTCTTGAAAAAGCACTTTCGGGACAACCATGACCTGGATGACTGAGAATCTCCATAAACCTTCAGCCAACTTCAAATATCCCAGTCTGGAACTGCAGTGGCCTGACAATGGGGTCAGAGTATTGTCAACTGGTTGGCCATTTCCTTGTTTTTTACCCTTTCAATCCATGAGGGAAGGCCAGACTCCCCTACTGGTTCCTGTGTGGGTTAGTCTATTACTCTGTGCTTTTTCCTTTTAGGGACTATTCCTCCCTCACTAGTTCCTGTATTTTTTCATTTGCTTTCTCAGATACAAATAGCAATAGCACTTAGATTTATATACCGCTTCACAGTGCTTTACAGCCTTCTTTAGGTGTTTTACAAAATCAGCATATTGTCCCAAACAACAATCTGGGTCCTCATTTTACTGACCTTGGAAGGATGGAAGGCCAAGTCAACCTTGAGCCAGTGAGATTCGAACTGCCAAACTGCTGGCAGCAGGCAGTCAGCAGAAGTAGCCTGCAGTACTGCATTCTAACCACTGCGCCACCATGGCTCATATTTTATTTATTTTTTTTATTTTTATTTTATTTCCAATTTATATACCGCCCTTCTCCCTGAGGACTCAGGGCGGTGTACAGCCAGAATTAAAAACATGAAATACAAATATTAAAAAACAATTAAAATATATATAAATAAATATGTTTGCAACATAGATTTTGTTTGCCATATATCTCCTTCAACACATTCTTTCTCTTTTTCTTCTTATCCCTTGAAGTACTAACCCTAGCTTGAATGCTACAATAATCAAAGCAATTGGGAACAGGTTGGATTTTTTTGCTCCCTCCTCCCTTCTAGATCTATAGAAATCCGGTGGCAAGGAAGAATAGTTAGCTTAACTTCACAGAAACAAAATAAGTAATGTTCCTCAACTTCAACCTAAAGATATACTTAAAAGAAATAAAGTATACAACAGGGAAACTGTGTAGAGATGTGTAGAGAGGGTGAGAAAATAAGGACAGGAAGCTTCACCCACCTTAGACAGAAATGGAAAAGGTGCCCACTGGGAGATGTAAGGGTTAAATGGAGAATATGTTTCTATAGTTCATTGACTTAATAGGCCATGGTTGGATCAATTGCAATTTTTTTTAAAGAAAAAAAATGGAATTGCCAACCAACAGACAATATAGCAGCCTGGCAGCTCAAGATGAAATGGTTGCCAGGGTAGCAACTAGCCACTGCAAGGGATCGAGCGTGCCAGGCTCCACAGTCACTGAGAGAAGAGGCTTCTACTGGAATGGAACAAAAAGCTGGAGACCACCCACTCTGTAGGGCTTAAGACTGCTCAGGTAGAAAGCAGCAGTTCTGAATCAAAGCTGGAAAATCCAAAAGGGAGGGGGTGAATTTGCAACTGGGTATAAACAAAATTACTGTTTCTGCATTCAGAAAATAATTAGTCATGGGTCAGACAGAAAACAGGGATCTGCCCCAAGATTCAAGTTATTTCCTAGGCAGATATCTCATCATACAGAGTGGTTCAAAAGACAGACAATTCAAGCATCAATAAGATATTCAGGGAAAAGGAAAAATGTTATTTGAGGAAGTAGATCCAAGCCATTTTTCCCCCTCCCTTTGATACTTAAAGAAATCTTTATACATTAAACCTATCTTGAAGGTTTAAAACCCTATTTGGGGTTGTTTCTTCTAAAGAATTAATTAGTGAGAAATTGCAAGGGCTGTTGCTGAAATTACTGGCATAATTCTGATGAACCTGGGTAGGTAATAAAAAATTGAAGACAATCACACAAGGAGTCGTCTTATGCTCAGCAATCATCTAGAGGACACAAAAAAGGTTTGATTATAGCCTTTTTAGACTTGTAGATGCTTCTGGAATTTGTTAGCTTTCATTAAGTATATATTCAGTTGATTCATAGCTACTGTAATTGAGTGTGGACCTATTGAGAAGATACAACAAAACTTTTTAGCATCTTAATGGCTAACAGATTTGTTGTCACATAGAATTTTATGGATCACCAGGCACTTCATGTGATGTCTGATGATGTTTGGTTCTGAGAAAGCTGCACATCTTTATAATCCTTTCTTAGATCTCTGTTGCATGCATCTAATGAGCCATAATCCACAAAAGCTTAATTTTTAAGATGCCTTAAGACTCTGTTGTATTTGTTGGAAAAGATGGAACACAGTCCCCTCAGAAATCCTTTCAGATTAAACCACTTCAGCTCAGTTCTATCTATATCCACACAAAACAAAAGATTCATTGCTGTGAATTATTGTTGATTGTGTATGCTTGTCTCGGCATATATGAAGACATGGTACAAGGAAGGCAGAAAAATTATCAAAATCTGGCCAATAGCAGGAGCTGATTACCGAATACAATAGATGTGTTTCATTCATTTCATGCTACAGCAGGGGTGTCAAACTTGCGTTATCATGGCGGTGTTACATGATATATCGCAACTTTTTCCCCCTTCGCTAAACCGGGCATGGGCATGGCCAGCACATGACACATCCGGGCCACAGGCTGCGAATTTGACAGCCCTGTGCTACAGTTATATTTTTAAGAATATCCATGAGGAATAACCATCAGTAATCCATCCAAGTAGCCTACTAGTGCTTTTTCAAATTTAAAATCTAAAGATCGATAGGAAGGATGACGCTTTTAAAAAAGAGAGAGAGAAAAGCACAAGTGGCTCATTTGTTAAACCATAATTGGGAGTTAAAAAATAGGGTAATTAAAGAGAAAGCAGGATGAAGTTCCAATTCGCCGGGCCCTTTTGCCTTCTAGCTATATACACACACACACACACCAAGTTTATTCTTTAAAGCTTTAGCTGCTCTATTTTGCAGTCACTCAAAAAAATAAAATCCAGGTGATTACCTTTCTTGAAAGTATGTATTTACTAATACGTAGCTTTTATTCCTTTACTTTATCCTTATGTAGTGCAAGAACTTATTTCCCTCAAAATTGATTAGGCTACTACACCAATGATGTTAGGGTGTCATCCTAAACTGATGGAATACCAAAGCTTTGACAAGTTCACATTTTAAAGCTCTCTTTGAACTCCGACTCTTTCTATCCCTACTCTGAATCACAAGCAGTAGATGTTTACAGAAAAGAGACAGGTAGAATCTTTTGATACTCTTCCTGCTGGGACCATACACAGCTATAAGAGAAGGGTTTGGGCATTTGCCAGATTCCATCTGTCAGAGAGCAATAATTATATGTTCTGTTGACATACTCTTTATGAGAATCTCTCCGGCTGTTGATCAACAGGAAAGATTTATGAGAAAAGAAAAGAAGCCTGGCATCGCAAATGTTTCTGGAAACTACCAAAAAAAAAAAAAAAGTTTGAAAATATTTCTTTTTCATTAAGCTAATAATGAAACAGCAAAAGGTTGGTCCAATCAAGGTTGAACTTAGTTCCATCTGTATCAATGGGATAAATGTATGTTTGTTTAAACCCAGCTGATTTAACAGCCTTATATGAAATCAGTGCAATATGATTTTTTTTTCACCAAGTCAACATAATTCTTAGAGGATTAAATATCACATGAGTTAAGTTCTGATACAAAATCACCTCCATGATACCTAAACAAAAACTTTATATCCATTTTTACTATTTTCTGAATCAAGCCACATATCCGATCCAAATACCATTTGGCATTCTTACATGTCTACCAAAGATGATAGAAGATACCTTCACATTGGTTACATTTCCAACACTTATTTAGTATTATTCCCTGACACATCTTTCTCAAGAGTTAATTACCAACAGTATATCATTTTATTAAAAAAAATATTTCAAGTTACAATTCAATGTGAATTTCAATCCATTAATCCAGATATTTTCCCATTTTTCCAACATAACATATCCAGAATTTTTTCCCATTTAATTATGAAATCTTTAACATATTCATGCTGATTCACTTTCTATAACAATTTATATACTTTTGCAATAAAGTGTTCGTTCTGAGTACATAAATCCTTTTCGAAGACTCTTTTTTTCATCTCCAAAAGCTTAATTCTTTTTAATCCAATTTGAATCTTTGAACCAATTGTACATAAGCAAACTATTGATAAATATACCTTCCTTTTTCAACTCTTCTTTTATTTTTAATTTTGGTCAATAAACGTCAATAAATCAGCATAAATCAACTGGTTTTCTGTAGCCATCATTTCTCTTCTAAAGAAAGCTTCCTTGGATAACAAACTATGGGAATTTTAGGAGACAATCTTGCTTTATAACTATTCCAAACTCTCAGTATGGCATGTCTAACAAAATTATGATAGATGATAGATAGATAGATAGATAGATAGATAGATAGATAGATAGATAGATAGATAGATGATAGATAGATAGATAATACTTTATGTTTATCATACCATAAACTTAACCATCCAAACTAAAATCTCAAATCATGTCCCTCTAACGCCAATAAACTCCTTTTCTTTAAATTCACCTGATACATGATCTCTTGTTAAACATTTGTCATCAATATTACCACAGAGTAGGCCCATCTAACCTAAAAATATTCATCCTGAATTTTCTTTCATCAGGCCTCATTTTTTTTTCTGTGATGTCAGTGCATCAGAGAATCAAAGAACTAATCTTGCTGTGTGTTCAAGAATAGGATATTCAACTGAGCAGATATATTTCCATGTTCAAGAGATTAATCAGAACTTTAGAAGGATTGTCAGTTCCTGAAACAAGAAACCTCCAAGAAAAATCTTGGAACCCATCAGCTTAATGAGCTACCATGTCCATTGTTTCCAAATGACCAGGTGATTTGCCCATAACAAATAAACTATAGATAACCAGAATTTGATCAGCCAGGGAAGATTTATATAAATATATAAATATCCACTTATAATTTATAGAAAAGGATGAAGTGCTTCAACAAGTAATATGAAAGTACTGCCATTGATCCACAATTTATGGAGAGCACTCTATATTTCTATTGCTGAAATTCAAAAGTACTATTGGAGGTCTTAGAATAACATTTGCAGGCAAAATGAGAAATGCTGTTTCTGAACAACCACTAACAGTTGTCCATGTGCATAGTATAGAATGAATTAATCTCTGTTTCAAGTGCCTCTTATTTAGTCTTTCCTATTTAATAACATGTCAGCCAAGCCATCTTACTGTTTATGGTTGGATTTTGAATTGCTACACATTTAATTTACTGATTATAGCTACCCTGTTTTCCCCAAAATAAGACATCCCCTGATAATAAGTCCAATTGGGCTTTTGAGTGCATGGCAATAAGACCAAGCGCTTATTTCAGGGTTCAAAAAAATATAAGACAGGGTCTTATTTTCGGGGAAACACAGGTAGTGTATGACTTTGTATGACTGTTATACTGTGTTTTGTACACATGTAATCCATATTTCTCATTTATTTATTTATTTATAGAAGTGCTTTCATCTTACATGTTCTTCCCCTATCTTTTGGATTCTGTGAAAATTTAGGATGATCTGACTGGCTTTATAAGAATTGACCAAACATGGAGTGTTATTGGTGTCAAATAAGTGAGATGCTAAACTTCACTGCTATCAGAGATGCATAGTTTTCATCACTGTCAATTTCAGAAACTAAAATCTGACATCAGACACCAAATTTTGATATGAGTTATTGAACCTCGATATGATTTTTTTTATAGTTACTGACAAATTAATATTTGCAGAGAATTATGCTGAAGCAGTACTTTCCATTTCTCAAAAAAAAAAAAAAAAAAAAAAGCCAGCACGGGCTATTTAAGCAGTTTTGCATTCATCGTTACTTCCTCCCCTCCCCCCCCTTTTTTTGAAATATGCTCAGCTTACAAAACTGGCAGCTTAAAACCTCAGTATGCATTTCTGCTGTTTGTACCAATTTTCTGTGAAGTTTTAACAAGTGAGCTATTGCTCCAATGATGTACGAGTTAAGACTTGTTTATACTATATTTTGCAGAGCCAAAGCATGTACCTTTTCTTCCAGAACACTGCTATTCCCACCCGTGCAAGAAAGCTGCAAAGACTGCCTTACAGCTATTTAGCCTATATTGGTCCTGGTCGGTATTACAGACTGTGTAAAGCACGGGTGTCAAACTCGCCGCCTCACATTGCCGTCACATGACATTTTGTGACATTTTTCCCCTTCGCAGAGCTGGGGTGGGCATGGCCTGCAGGTGATGCATCCAGCCCACAGGCCGCCAGTTGTACACCCCTGGTGTAAAGCAATCAAGTACATGCATGCGTACATGATAAAAATAAGCTAAAATGTAGCTATAAGAGTTATACATGTGATGCTGAATTAGACTCCAAAATTAAATTGCAGGATTTGATATTTTATTAAGAACTCTGGCTATATCAAGCCTGGGATTTGGTGAAGAGATTAATCGAACATAGCTGAAGATTCCTTTCAAATGACAAAGAATGGATTCAATATATGGGCTCTTTGTTGATTTTTCACATATGTTTTTGTTGCAATATTTTCAGGATCAGACTCAATAAAGATAATAGAAGTTAAAGCTTTAAATATATTTCTTTTTTAATTATGATAGGCATTCTATATTCACTGAATATTCAAGGTAGAAGCGACGAGAATGGTGAGGGTGGCTCCTTATATATACAAGGGGTGGAGCTAGGAATGGGAGTGGTAAGTTATGAATACATTAAAGTCCAAAGAATAAGTTAACCTCTGATGTTCCATATATACATTATTTACACATTGGAGAATAAGGCATTTACATCTGACAAATCCCCCTCTAAATGCCGGTTCGTTACACAACACCAATTACATTCTGATTCAGGACAATATAATACATATAATTTAGAAGTTAAATATTTGTGTTGTTTAGAAGGTAAGGGTTTTGTTAATATGTCAGCTAATTGTTCAGAAGTATCGCAATGTATTGCTTTAATGAATCCGTCTTGAGACAGTTGTCTCACATGCTTAAACTTTATATCAATATGCCTGGACCTTTGTCCAATTGCATCGGATCTGGATATTTCAATGGCCGCTTTATTGTCTTCATGCATAATAAATGGTAAGGTGGGTTTCTTCCAAACATCAGTGATCAGATCATTGAACCATACAAGGTTATTTGCAGCTTTGGACAAACAAACATATTCCGCTTCTGTAGTAGAAGTGGCTACTAGTTCTTGTTTACCAGTATACCAGTAAACTGGACAATCATTCAATAGAAAAACATAACCAGAAGTACTCTTTCTGCATGATGTATCACCAGCCCAATCTGCATCAGCATAACAAGTAATTTTTGGTTCTCTGTCATTATTGGGTTCCAACATTAAACAAAAATCTAATGTACCCTTCAGATATCTTAGAATTCTTTTGACAGCTTCCCAATGATACAAGGTTGGTTTACTAACATATCTTGACAATAGATTGAGAGGTAATGCAATATCTGGCCTAGTCCAATTAGATATATAAAGGAGTGAACCTATAACTGATCTGTAAAATGTGTTGTCTTTAAACTCAGGGGAAGATTCATCAGTGTTTCTAAGAAAATCAGTTTGCATAGGGGTGTCACAGGTTTTAGCATTATTTAAGTTACATTTGTTTAGGAGTTCGATGATTTTATCTTTCTGTGTAAGTTTGAATCCCCTTTTAGTTTTGTTAATTTGCACACCAAGGTATTTATTCACTTTACCCAGAGATTTCAGTGAGAAGTGTTCATTTAACTTATTTACAAAGATTTCCCTGCTCTCTTTATGCTTTCCAATGTATAAAATATCGTCCACGTAAATTAATACAAATTCAATATGATCATTACTCTTTTTTACAAAGAAACAGTTATCAGCAGTGGTGGCGTTGAAATCCATGGTCTTAAGTACTTTTACCAAGCAATCGTACCATCTTTTGCCGGATTGCTTTAATCCGTACAGACTCTTATTTAATAACCAAATTTCGTTCTTATTAGTGTATTGACTGTGTGGTGCTCTTACATATATTTCCTTATCTAATTTTGCATGTAAGTATGCGGTCTGTATGTCATATTGGAATACGTCCAGATTGAGTGCAGATGCTACTACAAGGGCTGTTTTGACACTCTCTGTTCTCACTGTGGGTGAATATGTATCAGTATAGTCTTCTGGATATTTTTGTGCATAGCCTTGTGCAACTAGTCTAGCCTTGTATAAGGTATTGCCTCCTTCTAAGTTCTTAATTTTATAAATCCACCTGGTACCTATAATTGTTTTATCCTTAGGTGCGATCGCAGGTGTGAATACATTTAATCCTTGTAAACTTTCCATCTCTTTTTCCATAGCTAGTTCCCATTTTTCTCTTTCTTCATGTGGAAGTTTCAATACTTCTTCATATGTATTAGGTGTTATTTGTTCTCCATTCATATGCATTATGTAATCTTTGTATTTATTTGGTATTTGGTTTCTATTGTTTCTAATAGTTCTTTCAGGCTTGCTATGGTTATCATGCAAATATCTAGCTTCCTTTTTTGTTAATGTGTCTGTCTTTATTTTATGCTGACTATTAGTCCAAGTTTTGGTTTTGTTCTTACTTTTGTTAATATTTTGATTTTCTGTTGTTCCTTCCTCGCAAGATATCGTATCTTTACATTTATTAGGAAATATTTCATTAAGGTGCAATTTTGACCAATTGGCCTGTTCATGGAACACAGCTGTTCTGGATACTATAAATTTGTTATTACTATCAATAAATCTGTACCCTTTGGTTCCAGTTTCGTATCCCATGAATCTTAATCTCCTGGATACGTTTTCTCCCTTTCTCCTCAATTGTTTAGGTATGTGTACGTCTGCAGTGACTCCAAATATGTGCATGTGTGATAATTTGGGTTTTCTATTGTACATCACCTCATATGGTGTCTTATTCACAATACTGGACCAGGTTCTATTTTGAGTGTAATTCGAATAATGTAATGCCTCTGACCAAAATTGTTTGCCTAAACCAGCATCCTCTAATGTGCACCTAATCATGGTTTGTAGTGTGGAATTTTTCCTCTCTGCAACTCCATTTTGAAATGCAGAAAAAGGATTGGACGTGAAATGTAACATTCCTCTATCCTTTAACCATTGGGAGAATTCTTTAGACATGAACTCACATCCCCTATCTGTCATAATTTGCTTTATTCTGATATTATGTTGTGTTTCTATACGTTTGTAGAATTCCTTAAATTTCTGAAATGTTTCATCCTTGTGCTTTAATGTGTAAACAAAACCATATCGGCTGTAGTCATCCACTATTGTTAGGAAGTAACGTTTTCTATAGGTAATTGAGGGACTTAATGGACCAACTAAGTCCATATGTACCAAATCAAAAATATTGTTAGTTGATCTGTTAGATTTTTTTGGTCTGGGACTGGTTTTTAGTTTGGTGGACTTACATACTGAGCATTCCAAATAATTTTCACAATTTTTTATTTTGACACCTTCTGCGTGTTCAGTCATTTTTTGTACTACAGGAAAGCTTGCATGTCCTAACTTCCTGTGTAAGATGTGAGCACACTCATCATGAATTGGTTTACCTATTTTTGGTTTCTTTTCCTTGTATGTATTTTTGTGATCATGAGTTATTCTACACTCATCATTGTCACTGTTACTGACATTTTCATCATCTGCTTCAATACAATCTTCCATATTTGAATCAATGTTATGTAAACATCTCTCTTTAGTTATCAGATAGGGTAGACCTCCTTTTATCATTACAGTACCTACATTTGTTTTGTTCTTTTCTATAGTTGCTTTCCCCTTTGAGAAAACTATATTGATATCAGATTCTCTGCTTAATTTTATGGCACTTAGTATGTTGTGAGGTATTTCTGGGATTAATAATACCCCCTCTATTTTCCCTAGACCAGGCAAGGTCACATTTCCTTTGCCTAGTACTTGAACCTTTTCTTGATTAGCTACCTTTATCGCAAACTTATCTTCTATAAATGAAGATAATATACTTTTGTTGTTGGTGGTGTGATTTGTTGCACCAGAATCAATAAGCCAATTGTTATTCTCATCCTGCTGTGTTCTGGTGCTGTCTTGTTTATTTAGCCCATTCAGTGACCCAGATTTCCTCTCTTTTGAATTTTCTCTACCCCCTCTACCTTCTTTGTAATTTGGTGGGCTTCTATATTTGTGTCTATCTGTGGAAGATTGTCTGTAATTATATTTGCTCCTATATTCTGGTCTATGTCTCTCTCTTGAGACTTTGGGGCAGTCTCTTCTACTATGTTCCCTGGATCCACAATTGTAGCATCTAAAGGCCTCATTATGTTTATCTTGAAAGACTACTTTCCTAAAAGGTTTGTGGTCTGTTTGGTTACTGGATCGATTTTTTCTTGAATTGTCTTCTGCTATCAATTTGTTAGATAGACTTTCTATGGATAAATATCCCAAATTAATGGTATCTAAGTGTGACATAAAGCTATCCCATGATGGATCAAGCGAATTGATAATAACACTTTTCATTGTTTGATCTGAAATCACTTCCCCCCTCAATTGTAGCTCAGCTCTTATTTTGTTTAGATTTATCAAATGCTCACTTATAGAAACCCCTGGTTTTACTCTAGAGGAAAAGAAATCCTTAGACATTCTTGTGGTTGTAGCTACGCTATCGCTGTGAAATAGATTAAACATGCATTGAATTATTTCTGATACAGTTAGGTTTGGTTTGATGCTATGATACATTGCAGGAGACACGCTAGATATTATTATGAAAAATGCTCTATGATGTAAACAATCTATTTTTAAAGTCCAAGGTCTTCTTGGAGGGCTAGTTATAAAGAATAGTAAATTTTCTTTCATGAAAATAACCTGAAGCTGTTGATACCACTCTTGTAAATTAATGCCATCAATTCTAAGTTTTGGGAAGTCACTGGGTAAGTTACCTACATTATTCTGTCCATTACTTACAACCTGGGGCAGTCCGTGATCTCTCAAGTGCAGGAAATTACAGAACGGCATTGGGATGCTTGCAATGAGTCTGCGCGGTTCTCTGGCCAGTTCAAGTCCTTCTGGGTCGTCTACGTAGTTTCGCACATGCGCGTTGCTCATTTCTTCTTTGGTGGCGTCGTGGAAGGTTCTCTCCCTTTCAGCTCTCTCGATCCGCTCCTCCTCAGATGAGTCGGTCTCTGGCTCGGTTTTTGGGGTTCTGGTGGTGGTGACGGTTCTTTTCTTCTTTTTGTGTGCGTTGGTATTCGATTTTGTCTGTGGTGTAGGGCGAAATCGGCATGGCTCTCTGGGCTCGGGCGTCGTCGCTTTCGAAGTCAGGATGGGAGCGTGCAGGTCTTGAGTCGCCGGTTTGATTTCTTGCTTCTTCGTAGATGTCTTGGTAATTTTCAGTCTTGGCCCAAAAGCAGCAAAAAGCGTTTTCATTGCTGATTTTACTTGAGATTTTGTTAAATCGTCTTCACTTTCTGATTTTGGATCATCTGAAGAGTTTGAGACTTCTTTCTCACTTTCTTCGTCTGATAGTGTTTTTCGCGCCAGAAATTTTGAACTGAGCGTTTTGATTGGCTCTGCTCCATTCTCTTTTGAAGTTCGTTGAAACCAAGATGGCTGCCATTCAAAATTTCGCGCGGGATCACATCTTTTCTTTTTAACAACTATTTTCTCAGTAGTCATCTCACTTACGATTTTTTGATCTTTGGGTTTTTCTTTAATGACGTTTTTCTCTCTCGCTGCTCCGCTGTTCTTCAGCATCTCCTGGAGGTCCGCGATGAGACTTTCATCATTCTTTTGGCTTTTTAGTATCTTTAATATCTCTGACCTGAGTTCGTTATTTTCTATTTCGATTTCTTTCTGGTCATTATTTTCACTCATTAGTTCTTCTTCTTCAGTGGTGTATTCTTCGGATTCTCTCGAAATCGCATTGGTGGATTCGTTGATCATCTCTTGATCAGTTTCTATTTCTTTGCTGTAGGCCCTGGTGTTGGGCCTATCTTTCTTGGACATTTTTAATTACTTATTGAGTCAATTAACCATCCTCTGCTACCAGCTTGTTGCAATATTTTCAGGATCAGACTCAATAAAGATAATAGAAGTTAAAGCTTTAAATATATTTCTTTTTTAATTATGATAGGCATTCTATATTCACTGAATATTCAAGGTAGAAGCGACGAGAATGGTGAGGGTGGCTCCTTATATATACAAGGGGTGGAGCTAGGAATGGGAGTGGTAAGTTATGAATACATTAAAGTCCAAAGAATAAGTTAACCTCTGATGTTCCATATATACATTATTTACACATTGGAGAATAAGGCATTTACATCTGACAGTTTTATTGTAGAAATGAGAAGATATGATAGCAATAGCAATATTACTTAGACTTATACACTGCTTCATAGTGCTTTACAGCTATTAAGCTATTTACAGAGTCAGCATATTGCCCCTAACAAGCTGGGTCTTCATTTTACCCACCTTGGAAAGATGGAAGTCCGAGTCAACCTTGAACTGGTGAGATTTGAACTGCCAAATTACTGGCAACCGGCAATCAGCAGAAGTAGCCTACAGTACTGCACTCTAACCACTGCGCCACCATGGCTCATAGTATATTTCTATACAGTTTAAAATATGTTAAAGCATCAAGCTAATTTTATACATGGATGCATGAATCTTTTTCCTTTTTCTAAAGTTTTATTTTTATCAGAAACATCTAGCTTGCTTTGTAAAGCTTTAAAAAAAAAAGAGTTTAACTTACACTACCAAACCATAAGTGATGTCACTCATTATATGATCATGTTTTATTGAAATGGGACTTGCTGTACAGTTATGCAAAGTGATGGAGTAATTTTCTCTGAGATGTTGTGGTTTCCTTTGTTAGTGCTTAATAGCTTCTGAGTTACAACAGCTGCTCCAATCCAATGGCATTTGTATTCTATCTCAGCTCTGTGAGTGAAACTGGTTTGTAGCTAAAGGAAAAGAAGGATAGCTGCATTTTTGCAGATGAGTTGCTAAAAGCAGCCTTGGGGAATTGCAAAAGACTGATGCAGTGGAAAACTTGAAGTGTTACCTGCAACCTGAACGTTTATTTGCAGGAACTGATCGAGGAAACTGCAAATGACAATGTTATAAGAATCAAATAACCTATTATACACATACAGTGCAGAGTCAAAAGTTTCCATTTAAAAAAAAGCAAAGAAAAAAAAGATTTCTCTCCAGAAAAGATGGGGATTCAAGACTTTTCAGGTCTTTGAAGTGGATTCCAGAAAAGAGATCATGCATCTCAAAAGAGGTGATGACACTTAATAATTTTATGGCATTCAAACTGGGTATAGGAATGACACTCCAATTAAAATTCCACTTTGAACGATGCAGATTCATGGAAAAAACAAGCAAATTACAAGTTTCACTCTTACCACTTAGCACTGTCTTCTGTTGAATTGAACTACATTTAATCCATCTTTTTACAGTTCTTAAAATAGTCACAGGAAGGAAAGAAAGGCAGTGAAATGGCAAAATAAGAGTGTTAATTCCCCAATGAGTTGTCATCATATAGGTTACTACTACTCACAAAAAAAATATAAAAGGGTCTTAATAATCTAAGCTGCTATTCAAATCCCCCCCTCCTGCCATTGTATTATTTTAATATGATAACAGAGTCTTCTCTTATACTTCCTGCATTTTGTTTCTATTTTTGTTTTCCCTTCACTGGAAACATTAACTATGTTCTCTATGCTCATCACCATGAAAGGTTTCCTTTCTCTTAGGACTTGTACGTAATATAAGTCTTAGGTTTTTTTTTAAGTATTAGTTTAGAAACTTAGGTATAAAGAGAAGGACTAACTTCAGTGTTGCGAGTTGATGGAATAAAGCCAGAACACACCATTTTCCAATCATGGGACCAGGGGTGAAATCCAGCAGGTTCTGACAGGTTCTGGAGAACTGGTAGCAAAAATTTTGAGCAGTTCGGAGAACCGGTAGCGGAAATTTTGAGTAGTTTGGAGAACCAGCAAATACCACCTCTGGCTTGCCCCAGAGTGAGGTGGGAATGGAGATTTTGCAGTATCCTTCCCCTGGAGTGGGGTGTGAATGGAGATTTTGCAGTATCCTTCCCTTGCCACACCCACAAAGCCATGCCCACCAACCACACCACGCCCACCAAGCCATGCCCACAGAACCGGTAATAAAAAAAAATTGGATTTCACCACTGCATGGGACCTACATTTTAGATCAGTGTTTCTCAATCTTGGCAACTTTAAGATGCATGGACTTCAACTCCCAGAATTCCCCAGCCAGCATGGTTGGCTGAGGAATTGTGGGAGTTGAAGTACACACTTCTGAAATTTGTCAAGTTTGAAAAACACTGCTCTAGAAGCTAAACTGACCTCCTCATTGATAATCATCCAGAAGGGACTGCAAATCAAATTCTTCCAGAGGACCTTTGGGGAATGATTTTGTGGCATATGGAACTGGATGTTGTTGATTAATATCTCTTTGTAATCGGTGCTGTTGTTCATAGTCTATGGTTTTGCATTGTACCATCTAAATTTTAGAGCTAGCATTCGCTACTTATTTCAGCATTCTATTGTGTTTTGCTGTTGTTTTTGGTGGCAAATTTAATAAGCATTGCCTCATTATCATCATCATCACCACAATTTCATTACTGTTCCTATTCTTGAAATTTACATGAAGCAATTTAATAAGAAGGTATTAAATTAAAGATGGGGTATTTCCAGATGTCCCTGCTATAAACAGCTGTTACAGAAAATATGCAGGAACTCAGTAGCGACTTCCTGTTATGGGAACTTTAGACATCACTTCAGATGACAGCAAGGACTATAAGAAGAGGTACATTGTACCAGGCTAAGTCTAACCCAGGTCCAGTCAAATGCTGGCCATTCTCTTGATATATTTTTCAAATCTACATAGTTGGCAAAACCAAGGAAGCGAAGAAAACACAAATTTCAGGAAGGTATTTTTAATGCTAGCTTGGAGTAAATGCAGAGTCTTGAAAACTGTAAGAGTAAATACCCAGCTTCAATGATAGTTGTTTGAGGTGAGGCAGTCTTCACATCTGTTTCTGCTCCTTCATGCATAGGTAACATACCGGTAATTGATAAATAGGTAGATAGGTAGATAGGTAGTCGGGTTGATCTAAAATGTTTACCTCAGCGAAGGTTCTTAATTGTTGTAGTTTGTAGCATAGAGGCATTTACTTTAATAAAGAGATCTCTTAGTCATTCATTTTAAGGGTTTGAAGGACACCACAGCAGTGAAATATGCTCCCGTTCAAATGAGATGTAAATATGTATAAAATTATTTCTTAATCAGTGACATTTCTTTAATTGGCTGTCAAGCTCCTGAATTCCAGAGAAATCTGAACTTCTGTAGCCTGGCAAAGCTGTTTTATCTTTTCCCAAGTGCCAGGCAGAAACAATTGAATTACAATGTGCAGGTTCAATTTTCAAAAATAATAAAAAGGAGAAAGAAAGAGAGATCAAAAGAGAGTTCAAAACACCCAGCAAAATTAAATTAGCACAGAATGCATGCTACAAAAATATAGGAGACATTTACTGCCTAGAAACAGGCCAAGAGCACATAACCTTGAAAGGTAAAAAAGAAAAGTTGAGGTTATATTTTTAAAAGATACCATTCTATGGCAGATGGAAATATTCACAATTTTGTGAGTAATAACTGATTAAGGTCATTGCAATAACCTGTACGCAATAACCTGTATGCAATAACCTGTAATAATAATAATTATTATTATTCCCATGCTTTTGCAGTTAGAAGCTCACTTGATTTTCTATGTACTCATTTACATAAGGCATAAGAAAAAAAAAGCTGTTTTATATAATGTGACACTGCAGGGATGGATTTTTTACATTATACTATTAAAATGCTATATATGTTATAGTATAAACATAACAGAAAAAAGATAGATTGCAGTCTTTAATTAAAAAATTCAGACAAAGTAGATCAAAGCTGGGTGAAGCCTGCAAATTTATTAAATGCTATAGCTCAACGGTAGAGCACATTTGATCCCACGTTCAGTCTCTGGTTTAAATAATCTCACGTAGCAAGAGCAGGAAAGATTTCTCCCGCAACACTTAAATGCAAGCAGGAATGTATTCCAGAGATATCACTACGGTCTGCTTCAGCATAAGCCTGTTCTTTATCTTATAGAATGATGACCTGTAAAACCACTTGTGCTTGGCAGACTTTTCAATGATATTTCATGACTGTGAATTTTTTCCCCCAGAACAGAGTTTTTAAAAGCCTGCGATCTTAACAACTCTCCAGTTGGCTTGCATTGGTAATACATTGCTTAATTAAAAAGTTCTAAAAGTCCAAACATCTGCATTCAGAACCAAGCCAGGCAGCAGTGAAATTCAAATTTTTTTACTACTGGTTCTGTGGGCATGGCTTGGTATGGCTTGGTGGGCATGGCTTGTGGGCATGGCAGGAGAAGGATACTGCAAAATCTCCATTCTCATCCCAGGGGAAGGATATTGCAAAATCTCCATTCCCTCCCCACTCCTGGGGGAAGGATATTGCAAAATCTCCATTCCCACTCCACTTTGGGGCCAGCCAGTGGTGGTATTTGCCGGTTCTCCGAACTACTCAAAATTTCTGCTACTGGTTCTCCAGAACCTGTCAGAGAACAAATTTGATGGTTAGTGCTAAAGAATGGATTGTTTTTAGATGTTTGGTTGATTTATATCTAAGAAAAAATAGTGGGTCTGGCTTTTTAGATAAGTTGTATAGATGTTTATTAGAGGCAAGATGATAAATTAATATACCTGGTTTATGTGTCCAGAACAGACAATTTGCTATGGGTGGCTATAGAATATATATATATATCCAACTATATAACCACCATCCAGAAGCCAGACCACGGCGGCACCCCCCTCCGATCCACATACAAAGCAAACTGACACACGCCATGAACACATGGCAAGACCTCAAACTCGGAGCCAAACCAAAGCCCAGGATGTGGCATCATAGCCATCTGCTCAGGACATTATATCAAAAAACTCAGGATATCACAATACTAGAACTCAGGATATTAACACACAGTCCATTACCCAGGTTGTTATTATTTTATTTATCAAATTTCTATACCACCCTACTCCCGGAGGACTCAGGGCGGTGAACAGCCGAGATAAAATACAGATAATACAAACATTAAAAGTCCCTTAAAATTATTAAATATTTTGGCCGAAACACAGATTAAAACACCCAATTTATAAAACAAATCAAACGATTTAAAAAATTTAAAAGGAAGAGTTAGGCCAGGCCAGCCTGCTGAAATAAAAAAGTTTTGAGAGCACGACGAAACGTGTGCAGATCCGGGATCCTCCGTATCTCTGGGGGGAGCTCCTTCCAGATGGTACGTGCCCCCACAGAGAAGGCTCTCCCCCTGGGGACCGCCAGTCAACACTGTTTGGCCGACGGCACCCTGAGAAGCCCCTCTCTATGGGAGCGTACTGGTCGGTGAGAGGCTATTGGTAGCAGAGGGCGGTCTCTGTTAAAACACAAAAGACTAATGGGCACACATCAAGGACCTCCCCCACACAGGATGTTACGAAACAGCTGACTAATCTGCAAACATCAATTCCATCAACTAATCAAGATGTAACAACACTGGCAACCAACCCGCTCACAACAACAAAGCCAGCACCCCACACCTCCCCACCAGTATTTATAGAGAGACGGCAGCTCTGATCACGCTTTCCTCACACAAGCACAAAGCCGAAGACACCAGCCTGAAGATGACGAGTGGTATCTCGTCGAAAGGTCACCAAGATACTCTCAATCTTACACAGGAAAAGACTCGAAAAAAGTGCATGTGTGTGTGTGTGTGTGTGTGTGTGTGTGTGTGTGTATGTATATGTATAAAGAGGTTTCATGTATGCACATACAGATACATTCTGAATCTGAGTGCATTTTTAATCTCCAATCTATAGTTGTACCTTCAATTTTTACTGGGATTTTCAACCTAATCAGCTGTGTGCAAAATGCCTAGAGAAAGAAATCACATCTCCAAGTCCTCCATGCCTTAGCAGGACTAATTGTGTTGACAGAAATATTCTGATCTTGAATTTGGTTATTTATTTATTTATCTATTTATCTATCTATCTATCTTGAATTTGGTTGTGCTTTAACAACTGGATCTAGTTTCCTTTCCAATTTCTGTCACAGCAATCTCGTCCATTTTTCCTGAAAGTTAAAATGATAGCCTCCAGTACAGTATCCTCTGTCAGCTACAATGACCAAAAATATGACATCATGACCCAGAATTAAATACTTTGTATTTGCATCTAGCATCAGAACCAAACAGGTAACTCATAGGGTCAATTATTCTATATTGCAGGTCTCATCACTTAACACACAGAGAGAGAGAGAGAGCAAGAGAGAGCGAGAGAGAGAATGAGAGAGAGAGAAAAAAAAACCTATAGTCTACAGTTATCTAGTGTTGCTCAGAAAAACAATATGTCTTCTACTATTGTACCTAAGCTTAGTACACTTCACCACTGGAGCAGGGATCTCCCATCTTCTAAAAGTTACATAGTCCTGAGTCATCTCAAATCGTACCTGGCTCTTCAATGCACAGTAAAATACATTACAGCTAAATTTTGGGAACTGCTTCCTTGGAAAAAGTATTGTATCTGAGATGATTTAAGGTGACCTGAAAATTATCATTTCATGGTTCAGGCAGAAGAACCCTACAACAAAAATAAGAATGGTGAATCTTCTCTGTGGCTTTCTGTGTAAGCAAATCCATTAATATATCAATGTAATGTAATTCAAATGCCTTCTCAAACACGTGGAGAATACCAGTGTTAACATACGTGGTTAAAAACTACTGGGTGGCATTTAGGAGAAAACATTTTGGGCTGAAATTTATTTCAAAAGAATGTGAGGCCCAAGAAGATAAGCCAGTCTCAAAGCAGGCTACCAGTCAATCTCAAAGAAAGGCAGGGGCCAGGGTTGGCTCTGACCCCATAAGATGAGAATGGGGCATGCCATAGGCATTCAAGACAGCATAGAACACAAACAAAGGGGGAATATTTATGCTATGTATCATCCACCTGTGGAACTCATTACTGCAGAAGGTCAATGGGTCAAACAACGCATCTGGATTTTCAAAGGTCTGGAAGGAACTGTGGTCATCAATAACATCTGTAGTTATACAGGCAAAGATAATATTATTCTTGCTTCATAATTCATACTATCAGCTGATGGTTTACAGCGGATGGCCAGACATCTCTGTGCTGTGTGGCATTGCACAAGCTGGCCTTGCATTTGCTGCTTCCCTTGAATAAGTAAATAAATTATTGTTTGGAATAGTGCATTATATCATTTCAGCCTCTTTACATGTAAGAGGCATCAATGTAGGATAGATTAATCGGAGTTGTAAACTTGTCAGGACTCAAGAACTAGATGGGAAAAGCTCACAGACTCTTCCATACAAGTAAACAATTGGGGATTGTGTTTGCTTACCTCTTAGAACTTTTTGTAAGGATGATTAGAAGTGCATATGTATTGCTTGGCATCAGCGGTATTATTCACTTACCTTCACTACTGGTTTGCAAATGGGAGTGCATGTGGCACTTCCGCGCATGCGCAGGGCCTTCCGTGTATGTGCAGAGCATCAAAAATGGGACATGATAACATCTGGGTGGGTGGGCGGAGCCTCCTGCAGCCACCGCTAACGGTTCTGGAACTGGCTGGATACCACCACTGCTTGACGTACAGAATAATACCTTCTGTCTGCTATGGCTGTATGTTCAGATAACTGGATTTACGGGCCTATTTTCCCATTTGGATTGGGATATAAGCCAAGCCTGTTCCTGAAATAAAATATTTTCATTTATCCCAATGAGGAACCCAAATATTAAACAAATCTGAATTCCAGGCAAAGGTATGTACTCTTGGAATTATTGTGCCCTGTGAAAAGACTATGAAAGGAAAACACCAAGTAGATAAGGGATACAAAAATGATTCAGTTACGTCTATTCTGAGTTTCAAGCTGCATTGATTTTGCTCTATTTTAAGCAGAGAAATTGTAACTGCCCTATATCTCAAGCAAGTAAGTTGCTTCCAAAAATTTCAAAATGATTGATTTTTACTTCTAGGTAGATTTTTAGATGTTGGTTTTAGAATCGAATGGTGTATCTCATCAAATGACTCATAAGTGACTATGGTGGCCAATGAATGTGAATATGATTTTCCATGATTCCATTTCATTTGGAGATAGAAGGGCAGGTAGGATCAAGTTGGTTGGAAAATATTTGTGGTATAACACTTTTCTTCAAGAAAAATGGACTCTGAAATGTTCAGTGTGTGTGTGTGTGTGTGTGTGTGTGTGTGTGTGTGTGTATCATATATATGTATATCAATATACATAAAGATACTTTTTTTTCAATTTAGATTGCTAGTCCATTAGACTGTTTTCAAATCAGATTATAGCAATAGCACATAGATTTATATACTGTTCCATAGTGCTTTACAGCCCTCTCTAATATGCACAATCAGCATATTATCTCCAACAATCTGGGTCCTCATTTTACCAACCTCAGAAGGATGGACGGCTGAGTCAACCTTGAGCCCTGGCAGGATCAACTCCTGGTGGTGAGCAAAGTTTGCCTTCTAATATTAGCTTTCTAATATTGTGCCACCACGGTTCAGTTATATTATAATGTTCATGTATGTATAGATCTGTGTATATGTGTGTAAACAATCATAAAAGCAGAATTACTGTACTTTTCAGTGTATAAGACACACTTTTTCCCCCCTAAAAGAGGGTGGAAATGTTGGTGCATCTTACACTGAATACAGCCAATTTTGGCCTCCCGAAGCCCTGCCCTGAGCATCCTGTTTTTGCGAAAAACGTGCCCATTTTTCACAAAAAAAAAACAGGGCAGGCAGAGGCTTTGGGAGGTCTGCAGAATGCTCCTGTGGGCTGGGGAGGACAAAAATGGCCCCATTTTTACGAAAAATGGAGCCATTTTTGGCCTCCCACACCCCCCATGTGTCACGTTTTCACCCTCCCCAACCCCCAGGAGGGGCCCCCTGTACAGGCCTCTCAAATCATCTGCGTGCCCCATTTTTACAAAAAACAGGACATATAGAGAGTTTGGGAGGCCTGCAGAGTGCTCCTGGGGGCCGGGGAGGGCAAAAACTTTTTTTCTTGCTTATCTCTTCAAAATCTTGGTGCGTCTTATACACTGGTGCGTCTTATTGTCTGAATAATATGGTATATCATATGAAAACAGTTATGGACCATCAAAAAAAATTATATCATAGTTGGCCTAGAGATCCAAAGGGAACCTTATTTATTTATACTGAATTCCATAAAGAGTCAGTTTTTCTGCACTATAAAGAGTAATGTAAGAGAAATTAGAAAACAGAAATGTAAGCATAAGAAAAATCTGATTATTAAAGGACAATCTGGTTCTGTATCCAGCTTCAAATAGTGACCAATTGGAAGCCATAAACAGTACATCAAGGAAAAAATTATCTTCCACTGTTGTTCTGCAGATACTGATAATGAAGAACAACCATAATTTGTAGCCATTGATAAATATCCATTTGCCATTGTCCAATCTTTTAATAACTATAATTATCAAGCAATTGACATTTGTGGTGCCATAACTGAGTAGAAATCAATTATAGGCAGAATGTATGAACACCTTTACTTTCAGAATAAGTAAACACTGCAGGTTATAGAGCCACAGATTTATCAAGACATCTATGTAATTTGCCCATGTCACTGATTTCTGGACTACTTGAAGCTTCTAAGCGGTCTTCAAGGGCAAGCCTTCTTCTTTATAGTGCTTTACAATGGTTGAGCTATGGAGTGACGAGTCATGAAAAACTGAAGGACTTCTCAGTCCAGGAAAGGGTGGCAATAGTGCAGCAGAGGAAGCTGTGCCTTCCTGCCACAGATGCTACCTACTGATTGAATAGGAGTTGTGAGTCCATGAAGACCCCCAAATAGTGCATCACCCTTGAATGAAAAAATATAACCCCATCCAAGAATCAGAATCATCCAGAATCAGAATCATCCAGAATCAGGTGCCGCCAATATCCACAGCTATTCAGTCTTGATAGGATTGAGTCTGAGACTCATCAATTGCTGTTTTGAAGATTATAATTCTTTGGACTACTGACTTACAATACTATTAGGAAAAAAAATTGCATTTCATGTTAACAGATGCAAATCACACTTCATGGGCATGCTTCTCCTATTCTGCAACACCATGTTAATATTCTGGCACTACTGATCTCAAACTGCAGAAAATAAAATAAAAGAGCAGTTTGCTTTACAAATGTTTTCAATAATGAAAAACAGACAGGTCAATGTATCATTGTTGTGCACTCTTAAAAAGTTAGGGGAAACATCTCAGCAGAACATAGACTGGAATACCATCTCCTGATCTGGAACAAGATATTTTTGAAACTCAATCGCATTCATCCAGCCTACCTGGATTGCTGCTTTTAAGTATTCTGTGAACATATGAAGGTGCTTTATAAGGAATTTGTCTAGCTCAATATACTTTGACTGACAGAAACTTCTGAGGTTAGAAGATAAATTCCATTTCAGTCTCTGACTTCAGTATGTCAGAAATTGGAATTTCTTGCATACAGAGTACAGTTCCTACCATTGGGCCATGGTTATTCCCAACCATTAGGCTGGGATTATAGAATAATTTCAGAACCAATGAAATGTTACGGAATACACTTACATATTATGCAACTGATTAATTGATTATGTACCATCAGGGTATTAGCAATCACATAAATAGATTTTGTCCATGATGATCTGTCCCTAACCTGGTCTTTCAGATCTTTGAATAGTTGCTAAAGTTCAGTGATACTTACTTCCTACCAAGAGTGGTGTTGCCATAATATGATTAATGCTTACTTTTTTTCTTGTGGTGAGTATTTATAGTATCCTTTCATTAAACGTTGGTATTACAAAAGAATAATTTCTTCCATAGTGTATGCAAGAAATTTATTCATGTTCCATGAAAAATAATTTAACTTATATTACTTAATACATTTTTTTTTCTTCAGAAGAGCTCAAGGCAACATACTGTACATAATCCTGTTATATACTTAAACAACTCTACAAGGTGAGAGTATGTGATTTGGCAAACTCGATCTATAAAACCTGGATTGTTTCTCTAAACATTTTGTGACTGTGAATTTTTTCAATCAGATTTTGCTGAAGTTAAATAATTTTTGCCATGTCTCTGTTTTTTGAGTTATTGAGTATGATTGGATGACATAGTTATTACTGGGCCATGAATGCTACTAAAATACTTTTTCTCGAAGAGGACATGTTTAGAACAATAGTTGACACAGAAATAGAGCAGAAAGGACACTTATATTCTCTAGAAGTAAAGCCTTTTGTACTATAAAGGTAATGGATGTCTCCAAGCATTAACTGAAAAATGACTCCAAACTTTACTCAGCTGAAAAGTTTCAGTCTCAATTGGCAGAAATACTATTGTATAAAAATTAACATTAAGTCTTTTTCTTAAAAAAAAAAAAAAAAAAACCCTGGCATTTAAAAGAAATATTCTCATGCACAGGGAATGCTTCTCACACATATAGGAAATGCCTCTTCTAGTGTCTATTTAGTTGAACAAACTTTTTATCTAGTACAGGGGTCAGCAACCCATGGCTCTGGAGCCACATGTGGCTCTTTCATCCCTCTGTTGCAGCTCCCTGTTGCTGGTCAGCTCCACAATTGATAGGGCTTTCGGTTAGGACAGGTAGAGGAAAAAGGATGCCGCGCTAGGAGGAGACTCTATGGTGGGGGAACTGACTTCCAGTTGCCAGAGGAAAAAGGATGCCATGCTAGGAGGAGACTCTATGGTGGGGAAACTGGATTTCCGGTCAGCTCCAGAATTGAATGGGGGCTTCCGATTAGGACCTTTGTGAGTGTTTAAGGTTGCCGCCCCCTGGTCTAGTAAGCCACATATGGTCTGTTAGTAGAGATGATATTCACGGCCTGGATTTTTCTTAAGGAATTTGGAGGATTTGGAGGATAAATTTTCTCAAACAATATCCCCAGTGATTAGGAAAATTAATTGGTCCTATTTTGGGGTGACTAATGTTTCAAAATGATATAAAGGGTACATTCAGCCTTCAGATATTTCTTCATATATCGTGTTTCCTTGAAAATAAGACCCTGTCTTATATTTTTTTGAACCCCAATAAGTGCTTGGCCTTATTTTCAGGAATGTCTTATTATTTTGGGGCACACGGAGCAAGACTGGGCTCCTCTTGCCATCTTACCTGATTTCCAGCTCTGCCCCCTAACCCTAACCAGAGGAAATGGTGGGGACCAGTTGCACTTGCGTTTAAATATTTTCGGAGAGGGGGTATTTTAGCGCATGCGCTCAAAATCCCAGTTGGGATTATTATCAGGGGATGTCTTATTTTAGGGGAAACAGGGTATTAGACCCAGTAGTTCCGAAGATCCTTTTTTTTTTCAAAAGGCAACTAGACTTTCTTGATTTTTTTTTTTTCTTGAAGATCCAAGAAGCTTCTTCAGTTCTGGCTAAAAGGTGGTGAATGGAAGGATTTATATACCTTAGAAGTCATCTGGTTTTTAGTATTCTGAGGGACTTTTAGCAGTGCCAAGAAGGCTCCGCACTGTTTGCACTGATTCAGGTGACCCTGAAGGTACGGACAAACCCCCAAATGGTCTCAAGGATTCTCAGAGAGCTAATGACTGACCGTCAGAGTGCTAACACCCAGAGCACTGCTAAGGAATATAAATCCTTCCATTCCCCACCATTCAGCCAAAACTGAAGAAGCTTCTTGGATGAGAAGTGAAACATTTTCGAGAAAAGCCAAGAAAGTCCAGTTGACTTTTGAAAAAGCACCATTGGGACAACCATGACCTGGATGATTGAGAATGCCCATAGACATTAGACCTAGTAGTTCCTATTCATGCAGGAATTTACTATAAAACAACATTTACATTTAAAATGTGATCCAAAGAGAAACCAGAATATTTTACTATTTTTAAAGTGGGCACTATTTATGAAATCTACTGAAGTCAATGGATTAGATAGCTATTAATCAAAACCTACATTTCTGATCATGTATTTCTCCCTCTGTCACCGTATTTTTAACTCTGAGCAGCAAAATGCTTTCACACCACTTAGGAATCTCATTTTTACCTTCCACATCTCTCCCCCCCCCAAAAAAATAACCCCCTCCTTTATGGGTCTTTTGGTAGACAAGCTTTAACTTTCAGGCTGAGCAGGTTGCATTTACTTCTTTTTAAAAATGTATTTACACAGCACAAAAACAAGAAAAATAAAAGAAAAACAATAAAGCTCCAATCCAATTTTAAATTTCAGCTCAACTAAAACCTCAAACTAACTTTTGTCAGCTCCCATCTGCAATAGTAGAATAATTATATTCAAGAATTATATGAATAATGTATGCAAAATACTCTGAACATCATAGAATGCAAATAAAAGTATTGCCTTGAATTCCAAGTTAACAAACGGGTAATATTTTGGCTTTGGCTGCCAACCCCAATAATACAGAAAAGAGTTTTTATAATATTTAAAGAAGGAACAAGAGTACTGGTAGACATACTGGAGAAAGCTCTGGATTTAAATCTGAGTTTAATGGTTAGCTCTAATCTAAAGTGTAATTGCTTCATAAAAAGATTTCAGTACCTAATCTTTAAACTTCAAGAGCTTCTTATGGCAGTCTATATTCTTAAAAACCCTTACGCTCAATTGGCAAAATATTATTTAAAGTAATATAATAAATTATTTGTGTATGTGTATAAAATAAAAAATAAAAGCAGACACCCACTTCTTTTCAGGGTCTCTTGCTGATGGGAAGACTTGCAATTCCCTGAATTTTGCACCCCGCATGAGAATTAATTTAGGAAGAGCCCATGACGAGGAAGGAAGAGATCATGTTTAATACTGAAAACAGTTTCAGCAGTCAAGAGAACTTTAAACCAAACAGCTCTAAAGGTGCTTGAAAGGAAGGCTCACAACCTGGGTGCCACAGGTAGAAAAATTTGCTGACTTACATCATAGCCAATTGAGCTAACTGAAAGTAGAGCTAACTGAAAGAAAGGGCATGTTGAGATAATGCAGGTTTTTAAATGTTCTGGCTCAAAAGACTTTTGGAGTTTTCATTTATTAGCATCATCTTGAATTCACCTTGAAAATTATTTTAAATTAGCATAAAGTCAAGCACACTGCAAAAGTCAACAGGGGGACAGGGCTGCAAAAATGCCGAATGTAATTTCAGGCTGCATCTACAGACATATGGATTAATACATGGGATTAATATTATATTTTATACTAGGTTGGTTGCCTTGAAAATGGATTCTATTTAGGTACTACATTGTAAGAACTCTGAGAGTTTGGAATATGCTCAGAGGAAAGCAACAAGGATGATCCAGGACGGGAAAGTAAATTCTAGGGAGATGTTTGACAGATCTTAAGACCTTTCGCCTTCAGAAAAAAGACTAATGAGGGATCATATACCGTTCTCAAGTACCTAAAAGGTTATCCTATATAAGACGGGCTATAGAACAATGTATTTAAGAAAGAGGAATATTTTCTTAATATTTGACAATACTCAGTTTAGTGGGGGGGACCCATAAACAGCACAATTCAGCAGGGGAACCTGTGGTAGGCTTTGGATCACTAGAAGTGTTTATTTTATTGACTAGATTTTTATGTCAGCATTATTATTTTGTATAAGGCACAACTCAAGACTGTGAACATACCTAATACTAAAAGTCTGTACAGATTCTCAGTCATCCCGGTCATGGTTGTCCCAAAGGTGTTTTTTCAGGAGGCAACTGGACTTTCTTGTTTTTTGTTGCTGTTGTTTTGACGGCTTTTCGCTTCTCATCCAAGAAGCTTCTTCAGCTCTGAGGAAGAGCTACAGAACTGAAGAAGCTTCTTGGATGAGAAGCGAAACGTCTTTGAAAGAAAAAACAAAGGAAGTCCAGTTGTCTCCTGAAAAAGCACCTTTGGGACATAGCTAATCATCCTTCCTCTTCCTATTTTTCCCATAATAACCTTATGAGTTGAGTTGGGCTGAGAGAGAGTGACTGGCCAGCTGGCTTTCATACCTAAGGCAGGGCTAGAACTCACAGCCTCCTAATTTCTAGGCCATTTCACCATCTTAAAGCAGAAGAATCTAGATGCTTGTATTTGGATGCCCAGAGTCAGAGACTGAGCCCCAGTCCTAACCACCACCACCCCCTTTCCTCCCTTTCTACAAAAACATAGTTGTAAATCAAATCACAATCTTGGCCACTCCAGTCAGCTTTCTAGTGTTGGGGCCTACCTACAAGGCTTCGCCCAAGGGTCTCTTTTAGCACCTGCGCTGTTTAATTTCTACATTTCAATGCTAAGGTGGCAGAGCTCATAGCAGCAAATTCGTTTCCCAAATGTGCCAAAAATCTGGAGATGGGTGACTTTAAACCGGGACTATGTAGTAACAGAGAGGTCCAGGCAGGGCGGAGGAGATAAATCTACATCTTAAAGGCATATGCAAGGAGCACACAAATGCCTGAACACACTTAGTTGATGGCTGTTGGCCGGATGAGGACTTGCTGGAGCGATTCTTCTCCTTCTCCTCCTCCTCCTCCTCTCCCCCCACCAAGAAAGCCAGTCTTTGTCACCCATTCAGACAAGCCGAGGTGGGGGTGGGGGTGTCCTTCCACAAAGCCCTCCCCCTCGTCCCTCCCATCTCATTCACTTGCAAATCGCTGGGTGCCTGGAAGAGGCGCTTTCTCTTTCCCCCAGCCTTTAACCTTCCTCTCGGAGGCTGCAGTTTTTCGAAGCGGCGCGGCAAGAGAGAGCAGCAGCAGCCGCCGCCGCCGCCGCAGCAGCAGCAGCAGCAACGGGAGCGTCCACTAGCTGAGCGTCTGAGAAGGACCGGGCGAGGGATCGAGCCCCTCTTCTTCTTCTTGCTCCTCCTCCTCTTCCTCCTCCTCTTCTTCTTCCTCGATTTCTTCTCCCCCTTTCAGAGCCTGGCGAGGGCTGAGTGAGCATCGCATCGACCCGTGAGAGCCCTCTTGCCTTGGCTTCCTCTCCCCCACCCCCAGCCCCAGCCCCCACGAAAGGCAGAGTTGTAAAGGGATGCTGGGCGAGCAAGAGACGGAAGAGCCCCGGTCCAAGCAAGTCGCTCCCGCCGCACCACCAGCAGAGGAGGCGGAGAGAGGCAGGCGGAGAAGCGGCGCCGTTGCCACCGACGCTGGCCGCGTTTCCTGCCCGGCTTTGTAAAACGGAGCGGCTAAAGCATCCTTCGCCTTCCTTCCCTACGGTAAGGCGAGACGGGCTGAGGCTCTGAGCTCCGGGAAAGGCGCCCCGCCACCCCCAGTCTGCGGGAACCTGCCGGCAAAGCGGCTCTTCTTCCCTTGGCTTGGCGTTGGGCTTCTTTTGCTTTACTTCTCTCTCTCTCTCTCTCTCTCTCTCTCTCTCTCTCTCATTCTCTCTCTCTCTCATTCTCCCTCTCTCCCTCTCTCTCTTTCTCATTCACTCTCTCTTTCTCTCATTCTCTCTCTCTTCTCTCTTATTCTCTCTCTCTCTCATTCTCTCTCTCTTCTCTCTCATTCTCTCTCTCTCTCATTCTCTCTCTCTCATTCTCTCTCTCATTCTCTCTCTCTTTCTCTCTTTCTCTCTCATTCTCTCATTCTCTCTCTCTCATTTTCTCTCTCTCTCTCTCTTTCATTCTCTCTCTCTTTCTCTCATTCTCTTTCTCTCATTCTCTCTCTCTCTCTCTCTCTTCTTTTCTTTTTTTCTTTTTTGGACTGCCGCCAAGATTCAGCCTTCCTCGTTGTTTGTAAAAGTTGGCAGGTCCGTTAGTCGGGGGTGAGGGGGTGGGGGAGGTGGGCAAACGTGGAGCCGGGGCTCGCACATGGGCAGGGCAACGCAGCGCAGCGCTCTGGAAGGCTGGGGGGAAAGGCGACGGCGTGTCCGCTTGGCGCACGGATAGGGTGGCAATTGGATGCCTGAAATGAATGGGCTCGTAGGGCGGAGTAGGTAAGGTCCCTGTCCGCGTTAGGTAGAGGAGTCGGATGTCTTGCGTGGCTGCCGTTTGCGATGCTTGCCGGATCCCAGGAAGCTCATAAAGCCTCCTCTTGCTGGGTTTTTTTTTTTTTCCCCAAAAGAAAAGAAAACTTCTCCGGAGATCTGATTTTCCTTTTGTGGAGCAGAGAGAGAGAGAGAGAAAAGAAGGAGAGCCGGTGGTAAGATGCTAATTTAGAAGGGATGCGCGATGGAAAGAAGGGCTTTCGGGTTAGGAAGAGCCGAGAGAAGAAGGAATGGCTGGAGAACGCTGCTGAACTATAAAATCCTTTACAGGTTAAACGAAGTAGTAGTGTGGGGTGTGTGGGTGTGGAGAGATGAGATGGTGTGAAGACGTATATAGATCGGCACTAAGTGATTCTAGAAAAAATTCAGGATGAGACGAAAGTCTAGATATTGAAACACGGAGGAGGCATGTATGTGTGTATTAATTCAAAAAGCTGGTGGAGGAACTGCGGGATAGGTAAAACGGCCCCGAGGTCAGCGGTTTGTGAATGAGGTCTTGACAGTGCTGCAATAAAATCCATATTTTATGGAGAGTTAAATGCAGCGCTTTGTAAACGCAGTTGGATAGTCAGTCGTAGACGCGGTAACTCCTGATGACATTCAAGGATCATGAAGTGTAATGGCTAAGATTACAGTCGGCTCAGCGGCACATCTGCTGCCTTTAACCAGAAAGGGATCAAGAGCACATCTGCTGTTCCTCCTCCTCAGCACCAAAGAGGTCAAGGGATCTTTCTTTATGGCTCCCGATTACTTAAAAGTTTTTCTGACTTCACTTGGGAGAGGGAGATGGATGCTTCGGACCTTTTTCCCCCGAGAGGTCTAAGAGACACGCACCAATCTGCATGTCTGAAGAGCAAACATCTTCCAACAGGACCAAGGTAGTTCTCCAATAAATAGGTTACTGAAGAAAAATAGTTTGATGGATCCTGCATTTATGGTGGAACCAGCAAATTACTCTGTAGATGAAACATTCCAGCATGGATCTTGCTTGTTGCTGTTAAAAGTTCGGTGTAACATTATATGCTTAATGTGTTCAGATACGTGTGCAAATTTACATTTAGAAAACCGATGCTAGATGTGGGATTACATGAAAGATATTTGCATTAGATAGACACACATGTAAATATTTCCCTGCCTTGCTTTTTAGAGAGGGACTACAGGGGAGGTACCTTGGGGAAAGTGTTCGGTGGAAATGTGCATCTCTGAGCTTACTAGATAAAAATTCTTCCATTCTTCCTCTCAGCAGGAGCTTTCTTTGGCTGTTGTGATGGTTCCGCCGTAAATCTTTGCCCTGAACTTTAAACGTTCTGGCAAATTGATTGAGAGCACCCTCTCCTCTAACATGATGAGAATGATTGACGACGTCAGCATCCCCCCCACCCCCATGTCTTGCCTCTTTTTTTTTTTTTTAAGGACGCATCTTTTCCTTGTGAAGCAGGATGGGGAATCTGCAGATGAGCCTTGCTCTTCGCTGTTTCTCTTGTAAGAGGCAAACACAGATCTCTGTCCGGTTGCCTTTGTCAAAGGAAGTGATTCAATATCACTGAAGTAGATTGAATGTGCTAATAAAGAGCGGCAAGTCCCAATCGCTTCTCACTGATTGTATCCCAAGCCTTTGTCCGTTTCCTAGCTTTTTCTGCCTCTAGTTTTGAGCAATTTGCAACCCAAGTCACTGGTTGTACGGACACTAGAAGCCGAGGAGAGATCCTAAAAGCAAGTCAGTGTTATTCAGATTGGAGGTAGCTCCTTTGCAGTTATCCTCTGCAGCCATTTGAGGGCCTTGGAAGTGTCCCCTTTAGGGATTAAAGTCCCAGTTCCTACTGAGAATAGTTTTCACACTAGTGAATCATGTATCTCAAGGCTAGCCTATTAAAGATTACGCTGATTAAAAAAAGAACAAGACTGATAAAAATCACTGCTTACCATTTAAAAGACGTTTCTCTCAATATGTACAGTGAGAGCAAATCGCCTGCAGTTGAATATTCCTTATGCCTATGGACAGAAAGGGTAGATCATTAAAAGCTGTGGCACCAAAACCAATATGAGGAGCCGACTGAAGATGCATTCCAGTTCTTTTTCCGCATGCATGGAATGTTGGTCATTGGGTATCCAAAACTTGTACGAAAGTTTGAACAAAAGTTTCATCAAAATATTTTACTATCTTGGAAGATTTTTCCTTCCTTATAACCTGCCTGTTTACATTTTGGAATGGAAAATTAAGGGGAGGTCCCTCCCTAGTTAACTGTGATGCTGCAAGTCTTGAGCACATTTTATTTCATTGTTTATTTTGTGTGTGTGTATGTGTGTGTGTGAGAGAGAGAGGGAGGGAGGAAGAGGGGTGTATATTTCAATGGTTCTAGTATTAAAGCTTATTAAGATAGCAACTTTGTTATGGAAGTTTACAAAATTTGAAACAGCTAGCAAAACTGAAATTAATCCATCGGTCACAGCATTAACCTCACTGCAAAACCAAGCTTTAAATCATGATTTACGATCATGCATCGGCATAAACATTAACCTGCCACATGGTAATAATTCTGATGTGAGGAATTAACAATGTTGGCACTAAAGATTAGCAGAGTCAGGCTCTGCTAATATATTATATTTATTTATTATTGGTGTGCATTTATATTTATTCATTTATTGGTATGGATTTTCTTTATTTTCTTTGTTTATTGCTATCCCATTTTTATTACTTTATAAGTAACTCTAGGCAATAACATACCTAATGCTTGTAGATCAGCTGTTTTGACTATGGTCTCAAAGCATGCATAGTGCACTTCGTAAAATGGAAGGAACGCAATGTATGTATTTATGAGTTCACTTAAGTTATTTCATTTAGATTTGCACTTTGAATATATGTTTTCCCTGACCTGTAAAATAATGGAAAAGCAAAGGGGTGGGGGTCTTTTCTATTGCTTTTTGGGGTTATTGTTGGATACCATCAATGTAGTCTTCTGTATAGTTTTTTTAAAAATAAAATTTGAGAAGGATGCACTGTTGATATGACTAGGAGTCTACTGCTAATGTTCCCTTGGAGAACATATCTGTAGTTTTACATATAAGCACCTGAATGAACAATCCTGTGGGCTAGTAAATCAGTTCTCCTGTTGACTCGGTGCGTAAGTCAATGTGCACTTTATGGCTTTCTGAAAATCTGAAAGGTTTTATACTATTGGAATTTGATAGAATCAGATTTTCTGTCCTTATTGGCTTCTGTCTTGAGACTGAAGTAGGAATGGCCAGTGAAGGTAGACAGCAGTGTGTGTTTTTCTTTCACCAAGAAATTAGTTCTGTTTCGGCACCTGTAGATCTACCTTGCCTAAAAAAACGTATTATCAATACTTTTTCAAGCCTTCCTTTTCCTCTAAATTCTGAATTTTACAGGCAAAGAATCCAAGTCATAAATCAAATGTGATGTGTGGAGAAAAATCTATCCATTGCAAAGAATTATTTTAAAATGTAATGGTGAGATTTTCATCAAGATATTATACTGGACTGCTAATTTTGAGCTAGGTTCTTGGTCTTGATCATTTGCTCTTGACGAAGGTTCCCTATCTGACCTTGATTGAATTATTTAGCATAATTTTCCTTTCAAACAATAAGATGCTTCAGTATATGGACATGCCATTGAGTTCTGGAATGTCACGTTTACACTTATAGGTCAGCATTTTATTGTAATTGTTGGCATTGGCCCACCTAGATGTTTTTATTTATATGGGCGTAGAAGGAAGGACTACCAAGTCAAAGCTATGAACATTTGCGATTGAATGTTGGTAGAAGGTGAAATCTGAATTTTGTCATGGTGCTTTTCTGGAAAAAAAAGATATTAGCTTCATATTTCAATACTTCTTGGAAGCCAATATCAGAAAATTACATGTGAATTGAAATACGTTATATGAGAGATATTTAGGTACGGGAATGAATTATAACTGTGCATGATAATTTCGATATTTTGATATGTTTGTCCTGTCCTACCTCCTTTTTGTTTCAGCTCCACCCACATTTTGAAGGGTGGACTCTAGTATACCATTTAAGGGTCAAGTATGGTTCTTGGACCAGAAACCTACTATATGTCCTTAAAATAAAATCCAGGAAGCCACTTCAATTCAAAATCCTACAATTTCTTAGCATCCAACAGATCCTTAATATAACAGTTAAGGATATTTCTCATACACACAGAGAGAGATTGTGTATGTGTGTGTGTATATATATATGTGTATATATATATATATATATATATATATATATATATATATATATATATATATATATATATATATATATATATATATATTCCCAAATATTCAAACCATCCTCCCATGTCAGGTGAAAACTACTTTGAAGGTGTCCTGTGTTCTATGCATTGATCCAATAATGTATCAGTTGGTCCTATGTTTGTCTCAGAGACCATAAAATCCTAATTCATGAAAGCATGAATACTTAAGTTCTGTGGATGTGATCTAGCAATAGATTCTCTGGAGCATTTCAGGCACTTACAAATCTGTTATGGGATGATGTTATGGCAATATCAGTCAATGTGCAAAGGATTGATTTTATCTTATAGGTGGATGATTATCAAATGCTTTCCTGGAATCTAAATGTACTATGTCCACAGCATTTCGCTGATCCACTAATTTAGTCACATTGTCAAAGAATGAAATAAGGTTTATTTGGCATGATCTGTTTTTGACTAAACCATGTTGGCTAAGGGTTATAACTTTGCTTGCTTGTAGGTGTTCCCAGATTTGTTGCTTGATTATCTTTTCCAATATCTTCCCAGGTATTGTTATCAGGCTGATTGGTCTATAATTCCCTGGATCTGGGTTTGTTTGTTTTTTTCCTTTGAAAGAAAAAAGCTATGTAGCCGTCACAAATATTTGAAGGAATATATTAAACATCAATAAAATACATCGTTTATTGGAATTATCCTAATTCTCAAGTAAATAAATACATAAATACAGCAGACTTCTGTTTGGCAATGAAATACTTAGTTATCATTGTTCTTTGATGCCATAAGAAATATTCCTATTCAAATGTATTCCCATTCAAACAACTAACCCCAATATGTTTGTTTTCTGACCAGTCAATTTCAATGGGAAGCTTAAGAACCAGAACTAACTCTCTCTGAATAAAATCACCTCATTAAAAGTAATTAATGTTGGTTGGATAGTGCTTATATTTTGGCCCGAAAAGGCAGAGTGATACAGAACTGATGATTTCATTTTCACAACTGGATACATTCAGACTCGGCTTCATAGCGCACATCAATCTGAGATGTAAATAGTCCATATAAGTGACACAGACTTGGCAAGAGAACAAAGCAGAGCCAAAATGTCAGAAGGTTTTGAATTTGTTTATGTCATTGCTATTTTGACTCTTCCAGTTTCCATTTTGGCAATGTATTGTCAAAAACCCACAATTCTAAAATCAAAAATCCACATCTGATTGACCGAAGAACAAGCAAAAGCTCTGTATAGTTGACTACTTCTGGTGTCTTGACCTTTAAGAAACAGGATTTTCAAAGCCCTGCCTGCTGAAATATTGGCCGACAGTTTAAGGCAGGGTGTAATGAATAGACGTATGCATTGAATGCATTGTATTTAATACATTGCGTTTAACACATTTTACTGAAGGGTTCTTTTGACCCCTTGTATATGTTACATTTCCTACCTTCTCTTTCTGTTGTATCTCAGCTGCACCTGACGGGAGCGATAATTCCATTCAAACTGCTGTGTGACAGTTTGGTCTCCTCCCCACATCTATCCCCACACTAGCTTTCTTTTGAATGGACACGATTGTAGTGCTCTTTCCTTTCTGTATCATGTGGCATATGTAAGAGCTGATTCCACACAGAGATCAGCCAAGCAGTCCTCCAGAATGTATTCCCATCACCCCCCCTGCTGCTATACTCTTCTTAGGTTGGGGTGGGGAGAGCTTTAAGGGTGGCATTTTATAAAGGAAGAAAACATCCCATCTCTCATTGTAGACACTGCACTTCTGTTACTGATGTCATTGAAAATAGTGTGAGATCCACACTGGTATTAGGAACTCAACAATATACAAAGTTGTTGAATGAACATCAAACGATCAAATAATTCTGCTTTCCAACCCATCCAAAATGAATTCACTCTAAGTGACTTTGCCAATGTCTCCTCTAACTGATCATTTATGGTGCCTTTATGGTGACAGTTCTCCATTCCCTTTTCTCTCTATCCTAGAATCTTTCTCTTCTTAGCAAGATCTCCAAATGGTTTCTCCTCATGGTGAAATTCCAGCTCTCCAGCCAACATTGTTTCAGTCCCCAGTCATGACTCTGATATTCCTCTCATAAAGCCTTGTGCTTTCTTTCCTTCATTTCCTGCTTATGAGTAAACTTTCAGCCAATTCCTCTCTTGCTGTCTCCTGCTTGTTCCTCCATCTCCCCCCCTTTTTTTTTTTCTTGCCGCGCTGAGGGCAGAGGGAATGTCCTTGAAGGGCAGGAAGGTGTGCAAAGGCCTGCCTAGCCTCAACTACCACTTGCTTTTGGAGAAGAACACCTCTGAATTCAGGAGGACTCCCAAATTTTGTACCAGTGCCACCTTATTTAAAGCCAATGATGAAAGGTTACCAATACCAGACGGTCCAAACACCAGAAACAACTCAATCTTACCAGACAGTGAAACAGAATAGTCACATCATTATTTAGGTGAACTATAAAGTTGAGTATCATTGGCATACTGGTGAAACCTCACCCAAACTGTCAGATGAGTTTACCTAGTGGCCTCATGTATATGAACATGAGAGGGAGAAGAATCAAGGTGTGGACTGGAGCTCCCTACTCCTATCAAGATTGACTGGAACTAGTCCAGAGGAGAATAAGAACCAACACAGCACAATGCTACACACCCATAACTCCCAGTGCCAGTTCAGAACGATACCATAATTGATGGTATTGAAAGCTGCTGAGATGTCAAGAAGAGATTAGATGGATGCAATAATCCAACCCCGCTCCCACCAGAGTCCTCCAAGAGTTTGATCAATGGCATTTCCACTCCATATCCTGGCCTGAAGCCTGACTGAAAGGAGTCCAGTTAATCTATTTTATCAGTGTCCTTTTGAAGCTATAGCAGAACCATTTTCTCCATCACCTTCCTTAAAAAGGGAAGGTTGGAAATGGGACAAAAACTGTCCAGACTTTTTGGGTCAAGTGATGATCCTTGAGAAGTGAGCAAACCAATATCTCATTAAGAGCTGACAGAATCATCCCTTCCATCAAGAAAGAATCAATCACTGCTTGAACCCAATCATATCCTTGCATCCTTCCATCTGGCTGTAGAGCTTAACCATTTGGCCATTCTTTGTCTTGTTTCCAAGAGGCCAGTTCACCATTCCACCGTCCATGCACATACTGTATATATGAATGGAATCAGTGTAAAGATTTTGTGTGCATTGTTTAACGCCAGAAATTCCCCCCCAAGTCAATCTGACCTGTTGTACTTAGCACAATCTACTTTTTCTACAGCTTATAACCTCTTAGAATATGCTGATCTGACTTTCCTTGTGTTCTGCTTGGTTTGATGGAATTGTATATAAACTCATCTCCTAAAGTGTGTAGGAGAGGACAGTACAGTTTAGACTCTGTGACTTGGAGGTGCTTATGGACTAGAGCACATATCATATCTTTTAAATAATATGCTGAAGATGAGATGGGGAAAGTGTCATGTAGACAGGAGATCAATTTTGAACTTCAAGATTTTGCAGATCCACTGAAAATTACAAATGAAGGAAGATTCTCAGTTTTTTCAGTGTGTCAGTACAATAACCTTTCTCCTGATTTCTTCTATTTTTTTTTTAAATTTGATTTATATGCCGCCCTTCTCCGGAGACTCAGGGTGGCTTACAATGCGCTAAGCAATAGCCTTCATACTTTTGTATATTTTATACAAAGTCAGCTTATTGCCCCCACAAACTGGGTCCTCATTTTACCTACCTTAGAAAGGATGGAAGGCTGAGTCAACCTTGAGCCTGGTGAGATTCGAACTTACAGTAATGACAGACAGCTGGTGTTAATCACAATGCTTTTAGTCTGCTGAGCCACCAGGCCCTTGACAAGTCAGCTGGAAACTTTTGTTCTATCAGAGACTTTCACATTGGCATGATAGAGTCATAAGGAAGAGGGTAAACAGCGATCAAACCTCACTCACTCACTAGCATTGATGATGTTACCTAGTCAGGTAATGAAACATCTGCAAACAAACAAGCAAGATCAGAGGGTACCCGTGACTACACAGATCAACCCTAAATTGGAAGATATATTCTCTTCTATTAAAGTCATAGGGATCCTGGGTATATGTACAATACTTTTGTTCCGTAGATCGTGTGTGGATTTGTAGAGCTTAGTTATTGCAATGAAAACTGAAGACCATCAAACTCCAAAAGTCAATTTTTTTTTCAAGTTTCTGCTCTGTTGATAGAGGCTCAGCCACAGCTCTGAGTATTACTAGCCCTGCTGGTTATTCCCCTTTTCATTTTCTCACTGATTAGCAAACTGAGGAAAATAACACATACACACAAAATATATCCCAAAATTTAAAAGCCCATTCTGAATTTCGGTCTGTCCTGCATGTACAATGACGTAAAGCGACTTTTCTAATCATGTTTGAAACCCTGGCTATGAATGAGAGTTTTGAACGCTCAGTGTTTTTTATCCACTTCCTCTTCTTGATTTCAGTCCAGACCACTATGAAAATCCTCAGGATTATGAGAAAAAATCATTCTCATCAGTAAGAAAAATCCATCATAGAGCTAGTTAATCTTTTAACCAATGCCATAATCTAGTCTTAATCCAATTTCTCAAACTTCTCTTTGGAAATGAGGCACACCGCTATTGTTGCTCCATCTGTGAATATCTTTGCCTGGGAGGTTATTTAAAATATTAGTAGTAGTAATAATGATGACAAAAATCACCATCAATGAATTGCAAAAGGCAGCTTTACTCTGAACAGTTTACATCCATGACAGTCCCCAGAGGCAGCAGAAGAGAAGAGAAAGAACTGGAGAAAAATCACAACATACAAAGGCTTGCAAACGACTGTGGCAAAAGAAAGCAAAAATACTACCAATAGTAATAGATGCCTTGGCTGCAATTCCAAAACATCTAAAGCACCACTTGATCCCAAAACATCTGGAGCAGCAAAGCATTGGCATGGACAAAATCACCATCCGTCAAATGCAAAAGGCAGCTTCACTTGGAACAGTTTACATCCTGCGACAATACCTTCAACATCATCCAACAACATCTGGCTATCCCAGGTCCTTGGGAAGGACTTGATAGGTAGATAAAAAAATACCAAATCCAGTCTAAACATCTGGCTGATTGTGTGACCAATCATTATAATAAATCACCATGACAGGACACAGTTCCATATCCCAAATACTGTATGCTCATTGGCTATATATCTTCCATCTGTTCAAGCTCGGATCCTTGCCAACTTGTTGTGTTTCAAACCAATCCATTTAATGATGCCCTTGCCTTTGGCAATATGGGGAGGCATTTATGGATTAATTAGGCTGCCATGCCAGAATGAATATTATAGTCAAAATGTAATATTAGATTTTATTTTAAATATAAAATATGCATCCTAGCTCTTCAAATGTTGTCTTACACTGTATGTGCACATGATGTGCACTCATGTACACACACACACACACACAAAGACCCAAAGAGAATGGGTAACAAGAACTGTTCATAAATGCACTAGTGGTGCTTGTTTAGCATCTTTGAATTGCTCCCTGCTAAAGTGATTCCTTTATCTCCTTATAACGTTTACAATGGTGTGCGAGATAATAGATAGCAAATCTGTTCTGCATTTCCATTTGTTTTGACTAACTGTGGTGTCAAATCAGGAATAGGTTAGAGAAAGGCTCAGTTCAATGAAAGAAGACTGCAGATTACTAGAGGAATGAAAAGTCGAGAGGTGGTTTTTTTCTGTTATAACTTGAATGGGTTGTATTCATTATGGCTTAGCCTCAGCAACAAACAATTCCACTTCTACCATTTGGAGAATCCTCATTTTCTCGCTCTTAAGATCTCCAGGCTCCTAAACTCTGCTAATGAGGACTGGGGAATTTTGAGGAACAGAATGGGTATGCTGGGGAAGACTGTGGCAGGTCAACAGGTCATTAAACCTGGCCTTAGAGCAAAGCCAGTCCCCCCATTTATAAAAAAGCAATTTCCATTGGCTTAACTTCTCTATACTATATACTGTACTGTCTTAATTTTCTGCCCATAGACTCCAAAGGATCAGGACCCATAGAATCAGAGGTGGGTTTCAGCAGGTTCTGACCAGTTCTGGAGAACCGGTAGTGGAAATTTTGAGTAGTTCAGAGAACCGGTAAATATCACCTCTGACTGCCACTGCCCCCATCTATTCTCTGCCTCCCGAGTCCCAGCTGATCAGGAGAAAATGAGGATTTTGCAGTAATCTTCCCCTGGAGTAGGGTGGGAGTAGAGATTTTACGGTATCCTTCGTCTGCCACACCCACCAAGCCATGCCCACCAAGCCATGCCATGCCCACCAAGCCACGCCCACAGAACCGGTAATAAAAAAAATTGAAACCCACCACTGCATAGAATCAATTGCATTCTAATTTAATGAGAGGTATAACACCAGAAAATGGTATGTCAGAAAGGGTAGCATTAGGCTGGAAACGCAGACACCAGGGGTGAAATCAAGCAGGTTCTAACAGGTTCTGGAGAACCAGTAGCGGAAATTTTGAGTAGTTCAGAGAATTGGCAAATAACACCTCTGGCTGGCCCCAGAGTGGGGTGGGAATGGGGATTTTGCAATATCCTTCCCCTGCCATGCCCATGAAACCACGCCCACAGAACCAGTAGGAAAAATTTTTGAATTTCATCCCTGATAGACACACCCACAAATGACATGGGGCGTGCACTTGGCAATTCCAATCACAGATCAGAAGAGAAATCTGGTTGTTTTTTAAAAGGAAGTTAATAATGGTGTAAATTCTCTGTGTTGTGAACTGATCAAGATGATGGAAGCTGGCATTCTGAGATGATCCCGCCTCCAGTGAGCATTCAAAGCGGTCAGAGATTCTGCTCTTGCCAGGCTCTTCAAAAGATCTCAGGCATCTATCTCTCCACTGCTTTTCGGTATCTTTTTGAGCAGAGGAAAAAGGCAGCTGACAGCTTTATCCAAAATATGGTTACCTGGGAAGTAAACCCCACTGAGTTTGCATTTCCAAGTATACTTATTAGGAAATAAGATACACTGAACTCGGTGGGATTTGGCTGTAGATAAAGTTCCGGCAGCTGGAAGTTGTAGTCCCACTACTGCTTTCAAGCCTGTTATCCCTGAGCCAAGAAAAAAAAATCAGGAGTATCACAAATGAAAACAAAATGAATGAAAGTTAAAAAAAAGAAAGAAAGAAAGAAATATACCTGTAGTTGTTAGGTATGTTTATGTTTGCTAGCCTTTGCATCCAGAGGTGGGTTTCAGCAGGTTTGGATCAGTTCTGGAGAAACGGTAGTGGAAATTTTGAGTAGTTCAGAGA
This sequence comes from Pantherophis guttatus, assembly GCF_059756535.1. NCBI lineage: Eukaryota > Metazoa > Chordata > Lepidosauria > Squamata > Colubridae > Pantherophis > Pantherophis guttatus. Next base: position 139,741,264 of record NC_142065.1, read on the forward strand.
ACTGGTAAATAGCACCTCTGCAGTAACCTTCCCCTGGACTGGGGAGGGAATGGAGATTTTACAGTATCTGTTGTGGCCCGTCAGCGGCCTGTGCAGCTAGTAACTGATTCTGACAGCGAGGAGGCTGGTGTGGTGCTGCACCAGCAACCTGTTCAGCTGGCACTCGAGTAAGACAATGTGGAGGCTGGAGAAGATGTGGTGCCAGAGGCGGGGATTCAGCCAGGGCCTTCAGAACCTCCAGAAGCTCCCTTATGTGAAGATGATGAAGAGGAGGAGCCTCTTCTTGATGCATGGGCGCGCAGAGCTGCCAAAAGGCAGGAGTGGCTCCTCAGGAGGAGGTCTCCTTGAGAGTAAGGCTTGGGGCTAATTGGCCACTCCCTTAGCCTATTTAAGGAGGAACATCGACTGAAGCAATTTGCAAGGAACAACTTTGTTCACATACCTTCGTGTCTTGTCTTGCTTATCTTATCAGCTTCCTGCTGATGCAATGCTTCTGGGCATTCTGCCAACCACAGTAAGCTTTTAGTATTATTCTTTGAATTCTTGGCGGCTGTTAATGCAGTTAATTAAAAAACTGGTTGTTGTAAAAAAACTGGTTTATTTAGTAAACTAAGGTTTGAATGGACTTTGTATGTGCTGCATTCTTTGGGGTCCATAGCTGGGGCAGAACAGTATCCTTCCTCTGCCATGCCCACCAAGCCATGCCACACCCACCAAGCCATGCCCACAGAACCGATAGTAAAAAAAATTGAATCCCACACTGTTTGCATCTGTATATGCTTGCTAAAATTATGGAAATAGCATTAAAACTGCGGGGTGAGAAGAGTGACAAAAGGCAAAGCCCAATTGTTAAATATCTCATGGCCAGAAACTCAGGCTTCAACCTAAGGTGCACATTTTGTTAGGAGCAACTCCCTTTAAGCTCACTGGGGCTTTTCCTCGATGTGCGTGAGATTATGCTGTAGACAAAATGCCAAAAATTAGTCCCATGCTAAATACGCTTACTGAGAATTATGATCAGTGAAGCATCCTTCAGGTTAAATGTTCGGAGGGTTGCAGTGCTAAGTAAAATTTAACATTATTTACTTTCAGATAAACCCTATTAATCTTTAGTGGAGTTGCGGCTTTTCAGGAGATGCATATAGGATTTAAAGTTTTACTGCTTGCAGTGGGAAAGAACAGTGGTGGGCCACAGCCTGCAAACAGAATCTGAACTTAGCAAGGTCCTCTTGTTCTTCTGTTAATGCAGGTAGATATTGAAAATACAATATATCATAAGTGGTTGCTTAATGACAGCTTTAATCTCCATGGAAAATATATATATATCTGGGCGTAACCTTGAACAAACTCAGACATTTTGGAGTCAGGTAGCACCTAAATTTTATATATATATAAAAAAAAAACCCTCAAAGGAACACATAATATTATAAGGCTGTGCTGAAAGCTGTTAATCAATGAGTCCAAGGCCAACTACTGCAGAAAAAAAAAAGATTAAAACCTATGCTAGCAGCAAATGCACATTGTAGAACGTTAGCACCCACCCCTCTCCTAGAAGAATGAAATATTTTAGGAAATATTAAAAAGGCAGAAGGTTATATTTCCCTAAAGGAGAAATGAAGAAACATGCTCTTGGAAAGCCCCCACCTTTCTTAATAGCCCCCAGCAGATATTTTGTGTCCAATGAGAAAGATTGGGCCAGCCTATCTACAAAACAAAACACCGTCAGCTCCAGGGGGATGGGATTAAGACTTGACCCTTCAGGACCTAATAGGATTAACCCACTATCAAGCATCACCCTCCAAACTTAGCTCAGAAAACCTACAGAGCCAGCTATGACTCCTACAACAGCCAATAGAGTACATGTTCTTGCACAGGAACAGGAAGTTCAAGTGCAAAGCCCAAGAGAAGGTAAAAATACCCCCACTCTCAACTCCATGTGGTCAGCTACCCAGAATCACACGCCCTTGGTGGTTCTGCATCATCAATAAATGGACCCTCTTTCCAATCAGCCTCCAGCCTCCATTTTGTCTCCAATCCCTTTCTCCCAGATTGGAACTGGATCTGGATATTTCTTCCAACAACATGCTCGGTCTACCTTTTGCATACCAAACCCAAGTAAACCATTTGCCTTATTTTGCCTATTGGAAAGGATTGATGTTCTTTTTTAGAACACTAATGGCTGGGTCACTAGAAAAATTTGGGAAAGGTTTTAGGACTGATGTTGAGCATGTTGCATCCGATGCAGTGGCCTGTGATCCATGAAAGATTATATATTGGTTATTCATTTTATCCCCAAATTTTTATCTTGATCCTAGCATGTATGTTTCTGCATCCCTAGAACTTAAGGATGTAACCAGATGTATGTATGTTTAGATTTTTTTAGCATTCAAAATAAAGCATGTGCTTTCTTTTTCCTTCTGAAGCAAGTACAGGATTGCACAGTTATCAAGAGCTGTCCACCTCTGCTTTGCTGAAAATTGTATCATCGAAAGATTGCAGCAAAAGACTAGAGTTTTTCATAACATACTTCAGATACCATTGGCTGGTATCTGAAGCCATGTTATGGCAGAACAAATCAAGAGGCCAGTAGCTGTAGGAGGAGCTTTGAGGAATGGTGGGACTGCTTAGGTCAGAATCCCATTGATTCAAATGGGGTTCGCTTCTTTGAAGCAATGGACCAATCTGCCCAAGGCTAATTTTAATCAATTTCTTTCATTTCTAATCGTAAGTTTATTCAGTCTTTTTTCTTCATATGGGGCATTTGGTTAAAAGACCTGCATGAGAATTGACGTCCCTTTGCATGCACTTTTCTTACGTGCAAATTTGTGTATTAATTAATTTCTTTAATTGTTAAAATGCGCAATTGCACTATGATACGAGTATCAGCAAAATGCAGTTTGGCTAAGCATGCATGAGAACATGAACTGAACAAATTGCCTTCTCTATTCAGCATAGAGACATATAGCTAAATTAAATAATGTACCATATATAATGATCACATAATTGTTATTTCGAATATGTATAATTAACAATCCAGGATTGAATGTTCAGGCAGGGATCTTTGATGGAGGAGGCAGGAACAGTATTAATATTTCAAAAGTTCAAATATTTGAAGGTCTGTTCATTCCAAAGCCAGTTTCAAGATAATAACTGATCAAGAAGAGTTATTAAGAATAACTGATCAAGAAGAGGCTTTGGAGGTTCCTAACACCAGTTGGTATCTTTTGTTGCTATTAAATGAACAACGCAGAAGAGGAACATGTTCGTATTTAACTTGTGGCATATTGTAACCCTTAAAATCATGAAAGAGAGCTGTAGATTAAACAGAGGTAATATTCAAGATTTTATACGAGACCTGACTTTATAATTTCCAGATTGAAGTGGTGTATTTTATCCATAAATATAGAGCAACTTTCACTGAAATAATTTGTGCATCATTGGTATGTGTGTGTTGCAGATATCTATTTCCTTTTACAGGTTTAATAAATTCACACATACAGTATATCTGCACACAGTTCAGTAAAATGCAGTCGTAAAAGAAGGAGCCTAGGTCTCACTGTGACATTTGTCTCTGCCTTTGAAATTCTGAACATCTTAGGTGAACAACATTTTTGGCCATCTACGCAATGATGACTCTTAGGAACCACATAGATATATTTTCTCCATGACAGCCTGCTCTCAAACTGGTCCTTCGGATTTTCCAGCAGTGTATCTGTGGACTGCATTTTTAATATATTACTTTTTATATTTTACATCATTAAAATTGTATGCAGTGGTGGAATTCACATTTTTTTTACAACCGGTTCTGTGGGCGTGGCTTGGTGGGCGTGGTGTGGCTTGGTGGGCATGGCAAGGGAAGGATACTGCAAAATCTCCATTCCCACTCCACTCCAGGGGAAGGATACTGCAAAATCCCCATTCCCTCCCCACTCCTGGGGGAAGGATATTGCAAAATCCCCATTCCCACCCCACTCTGGGGCCAGCCAGAGGTGGTATTTGCCGGTTCTCTGAACTACTCAAAATTTCCGCTATCAGTTCTCCAGAACCTGTCAGAGCCTGCTGAATTTCACCCCCGATTGTATGTATATATAATTGTTTAGTATGACTGCTGGTAGAGTGACAGATTTGACTTCCACTTCTTCTCCTTGCATTTTATAGATGCCTTCGACATATCAGAAGTTTAACACTTCTGGAGAGCTAGTGAGGTGTAGTGATGAAAGTGTTAGCCTAGAAACAAGATACTGTGAGTTCAAGGCCTCCCTTAAGCATGAAAGCCTAGAGTCAATTTCATGTAAACTGGGTGGCTGTACAAATTAGATAGATAGATAGATAGATAGATAGATAGATAGATAGATAGATAGATAGATAGATAGATAGATAGATAGATAGATAGATGGATGGATGGATAGAGGGATGGAGGGAGGGATGGAGGGATGGAGGGATGGAGGGATGGATGGAGCGATGGAGGGATGATGGGATGGATGGGATAAATGACAGATAGATGATAGATAGACAGACAGACAGACAGACGGATGGACGGATGGAGGGAAGGAGGGATGGATGGAGCAATGGAGGGATGATGGGATGGATGGGATAAATGACAGATAGATGATAGAAAGATAGATAGATAGATAGATAGATAGATAGATAGATAGATAGATAGATAGAAAGAATAATGATAAATAGATAGATAGATAGATAGATAGATAGATAGATAGATAGATAGATAGATAGATAGATAGATAGCAGTAGTGGGTTGCTCCCGGTTCGCACTGGTTCACAAGAACCGGTAGCAAAAAAATTTAGTAGTTTGGAGAACCGGTAATACCATTGGCTGGCCACGCCCCCGAACCAGTCCCCAGCCCAGTCGCCACTTGTTTACCCCGCCTACCTCATCAGAGGCTTTTTAAAAAAACTTTTAAAAGCATTTTTTCTACAACCTCTTCGGCTGAAAAAATGCTTTTAAAAGTTTTTTAAAAAGCCTCTGATGGTCACGTGGCTCATCTGGGATCTTCAGAGGCTTCTGAAAACATTTTTTTCTGCAACCTCTCCAGCCGAGGAGGTTGTAGGGAAAAAAATCCCTTTAAAAGCCTCTGGCAATCCCAGATGATTTGCCTGATCATCAGAGGCTTCTAAAAGCATTTTTTTCTGCAACCTATTAAGGTTGTAGAAATAATGCTTGTAAAAGTAAAAAAAAAAAAAAAAAGTTGGCCATGCCCACCCAGTCACATTACCCCCCAAGCCACACCCACAAAATAAGCCATGCCCACAGAATCGGTAGTAAAAAAATTTAGAACCCACCCCTGATAGATAGATAGATAGATAGATAGATAGATAGATAGATAGATAGATAGATAGAAAGAAAGAAAGAAAGAAAGATATTATAAATGACAGATAGATAGATGATAGATGATAGATAGATAGATGATGGGTGGACAGATGGACAGACAGACAGACAAAAGTTGGCTATCGGTAGGTGACTTTGGGCCAGTCAGCCCAACTAACTTCATAGGTTTGTTGTGGAGAAAAAAATAGGAGGCAGGAATATTATCTATTAGGTATGTTTTATCCTTTGAGTTGAGTTGAAAGTTATCTATCATCTATCTGACTGTCCATTTGTCCTTCTCTCCCTCCCTCCCTCCCTCCCCCCCCATCCATCCATCCATCAGATAAAGCTCTAATAATAACAGCTATTTTATTTAATTTCTTAGTGAAAACTGGTGAAAAAATATGGCACCTTTATTTAGTGTCTAATTTTTTTAGTGTCTAAGTGTCTAATAATTTAGTGTCTTGTCAGATTTTGGTGGTACAGTCTTAAACTCTCTTAGTTTGAGAGTTTAGGAAGGCATTGGCTTGAATCTTGTTGCCCATTTTTCCAAGGGATTTGGGAATCAGGCATTGAGGGCAATGGGGAATAATAATTGTTTTGGAATAATGCATAGTTTTGTACCATGAATCCCTTATTCTCCAATTCTTGTTATTTATGATTCAGTTTGGATAACATTATCCATACCTAAAAGCTCAGAGAGTGAATGATTTTGATATTCGAGGCTGTCCTACTTGAATGCCTTGGAGAATGGAGAAAGTAATTTTTTGCCATTTATCAATTCTAATCCTAGTTGAGCTTCTGCAAATCGTAGCTGATTGCAATTAACTTCAAAAGAAATTTGCTATGATGTCTCAGCACAACATTCTTGCCTGGCATATTTTGTTCTGGCTGCCAACAGCACTGAAGAAAAAAAATATATAAGTGAAGAAATATCTGCTACTATAACAATTCAGATTAATTTGAGCAGAATTAACTACAGGTAGTCCTCGACTTATGACCACAATCAAGCCCAAAATGTATGCTGGTAAGTGAGAAATGTGTTAGTGAGCTTTGCCCCCTCTTACGACTTTCCTTGCCACATTTGTTAAGTGAATCACTGCAGTTGTTAAGTTAGTAACACGGTTGTTAAATGAATCTGGTTTCTCCATTGACTTTGCTTGTCAGGAGGTTGCAAAAGGGGATCACGTCACTCAGGGACACTGCAACTGTCATAAATGTGAGTCAGTTGCCAAGCATCCAAATTTTAATCACGTGACTATGGGGATATTGCAACGGTCATAAGTGTGAAAAATCATCAGTGCCGTTGTAACTTCAAACGGTCACTAAATGAATTGTTGTAAGTCAAGGACTACCTATACAAGGTAGTAATACTACATTCTCCAAGGAGGGCCATAGATGCTTGGGAGCCTACATCTCGTTTTCTTTCTTAACAGCATGAATGCAGCTTACACTGACTGGGAATTATTACTGAAATTCAACTCACCTCAGCCAGTTTGAGGAAAGCTATTGTAAGAGATGAGATTCTACATTTGCATAGTGTTCCTACTATCCATAATAGGGGTATAAATTGGCCTTTTTACCATCAGGTTTTTAAAATAAGGGAGAGGGGAGTTAAGGCATTAAAGCTGATCACAAAAGAGGGAACAGAAAGCAATAGTTTGGCAAAATATGACTGAAACAGGAATATTAGGAATTGCTAATTTAAAGCTAGGTGCACCCAAGGAAAGTGGGGGGTGGGGAGAGAAATTCCATGAAATCGTCGTTATGTTTCTTTTGGATGAGGATTTTAAACATAACGTTTGAGCACAGAATTCTTTTGTGGAGATCCACTCATCCACACACTCCATTTTTGACCCTCTCCTTTAAAAAAAAATCTCTCTTGTTTCTTTCCACACCAAAAAATATTAAAGTAGAAAAGTATGGAACAGCTGCACAATAGTGTCTTTTTTTTTTTTTATTGGTGACACCAGAGGCATCGGTTTAGGAACAGGCTTTCAGGCTTTCAGAAAGAAGAAGGAATGGATATATTAAAGATAGCTCGAAGCTACAATCCTCTCTTTGACTAAGGCTCATCAAACTCCATTGGACACAATTCTTTCTGAGTGGTTGCACGTAGGATTGGAGGATAGATCATATTGTTGACTGAGTGCGGAAGAATTGGAACTACAACCTCAGGCAGAACTTGACATGTGTGCAAAATGGACTTCAAAATGCCAAGCAGAGTTAGTATTATTGGAATAATCTTAAATGCTTTTTTTTTTTAAAAAAAATGGAATAACCAAAATGTGCTACAGAAGGCGAGCACTCTTGAAAGCTTCGTAAAGGCAATGATCTAAGGAGGAGGCACACTTCACTACTACTGTTGATGAGGAAAGAGATAATTAGATTGTGTTTCTGCTTTTTGAACATTAGCAGCCAGCTTCTGCCAAAGGCTACCAAGCCACGATATCACCAAGCAGCAAGTGACAGGAATAGTCTATCTGAGCAACAAGGCCTTGGCAGTTAAAATTTTTATGCAGCCACCATTCACATCTCATGCCTTAACTTTTGCTGCCCAAAAGGCGTATCCAAGGACAGCGGCTTTGAAGTATGTCTAAAGAATTCTTCCCCCCCCCCCCCCGTTTCCTTTCCTTTCCCACAAATCTCTTTTTCAAAATGCAGCTTGACCCCACATGCCACAATCTGAGACTTTGGCCTGACTAGATTATTGTAGCATTGTTTATAATGCTATTCTGCCTGTAGAATATTTATAACACTTTTTTAAAAAAACAAAACCTGACCAGGTTTACACATAAGAACCAAAAACAATAAAGGCTGCAGCAGATTGTAAGTAATCATCTCTGATCCCTTAGAAGATATATTTTTTATTTGTTCTATTCGGGCTTTTCTAATTTTGTATTCTTTTCTTTTCCGTGCCAAAGGAATATAGTTTCAGAATGGTAGCATTGTTCATCTCTAATGCCTGTCATTGCAAGAAACTTTATTTTCTGTAAAGTTTAACTGGGAAAGAAAGAGAATGAAATGTTGTAGTTCAACATTATTTAATAATTTTAGCACAGGATACAAACGTACTCTATCCCAATTCACCTGGCAGTTTTGTATGTCTCTTGTAAAAATTCTATGTATATATCTCCTAAGGCCATTTAAAGAAGCTCATCTAAGCCAATTCCATCCTTCTATAGTATTGGCATCTAAAATTACAGGATCGGGTTTAACGAGTGTCCTATATGTGAAGAAGCTTCATTCTAAATACCTGGAAATCCTGTTTCTATTATTTCCATAATAAGAGTTTTTACATAAAGGATCATTTTAGTGAGTTTAAAAAATAAATATGCATGTTTTCAGATTTTAAATCAGCTGGCAAACATATTTTTAATGAAGAATGTAAAATAGCTGAATAGCACAGAATGATAGGAGTTAAAGGGAAATGCTCCATATGAAATAATAGGAAGCTTCTGTAAACCAAGATCAATAATTATGAAACTGCACTGCTTAAGGGCCAGTTTGAAGCAATCTTGGCAAGCTTTGGCCCTGTATTGGTTATCAGGCTATATAGTAGGATGCTAGGATCAAAAAATTGAAGGCTGTAGAGTAGATACAAAACCTCTTGTACAGAGGTGGGTTTCAGCAGGTTCCGAACAGTTCTGGAGAACTGGTAGCAGAAATTTTAAGTAGTTCGGAGAACCGGTAGTAAAAATTCTGACTGGCCCCACCCCCATCTATTCTCTACCTCCTAAGTCCCAGCTGATTGGAGGAAATGGGGATTTTGCAGTAACCTTCCCCTGGATTGGGGAGAGAATGGAGATTTTACAGTATCCTTCCCATGCTACACCCACCAAGCCACGCCCACCAAGCTATGCCATGCCCACAAGCCACACCCACAGAACCATTAGTAAAAAAATTTGAAACCCACCACTGGGTCTTGTCCCAGAAGTCATCTGAGTCTTTACGCCAATGCTGTTTCCACTATTTATCTTTCAGGATTACTATCTCTAGGGTAACACCTCTAATCCCAGTGTCTGAGAGATCTAAAGAGTTGTGTTAAAAAGTCAACATGCCAAAATTTGAAATAAATGTTGTAGAATTTCTTCTGGCTATGTCAGATTAGACTATAACTAGAGGATTCTTTTCTGCCTCTTTGGGAAATAAATCATTTTCACATTTTATCCATTTTTATTGTTTAAAAAATAGTTTTAAAATGCAGTAGTTTAAACAATAAGGCACAAACATTCAATAATGAAGAAGATAAATTACAGAACTACCCAGATCACAGCAAATCCAGGAAGGAAGGAAGGAAGGAAGGAAGGAAGGAAGGAAGGAAGGAAGGAAGGAAGGAAGGAAGGAAGGAAGGAAGGAAGGAAGGAAGGAAGGAAGGAAGGAAGGAAGGATAAAAGCTGTGATTTTTTTATTTTTTTTTTAGGAGGAAAACAGAATTGGAGCCAATAAGACTTGGTGGTCCCTTAAAACAGAAATAAAGTCCTACCGTAGTATAAATTTGTGACCAAATATGTTATTTATTTCTATAGAGATAGGTAGAGATCAGGAGGTTGACTATAGAAATAGTGGGTTTCTGAAGCAAAGGCCCCTCTTTTTCCTTTTAAAACATTGTATCAGAGGATGCTGGAGAGATGGAAAATCTTCCTTTTCTCCTGCTTTGCTCTACAAATTTATGTTCAGTTCTTCCTTTCATTGTTTGAAGGATCAATGTTTCCCATTTCTAGGGCACGGAAGAGAAAGCCTAGTTTGACCCTTTAAATCGGGGTCTCCAAACTTTTCAGACTAAGGGCCACTTTGGATATTTTGCAAACATTCAAAGGAAAACATTCGGGGTCAAAATTTAATTGAACGAATGTGTTTTATTTTGCTCAAAATTCACAACAACCGCAAAAAACAAATTTGACAACTACAAAGTAACAATGCTTTGTTTTTTTTGGGGGGGGGAGGGACAAATGATATAAGAAAAATGTCAAACATTAGCAAGCATAAAAACAGAGATAAATTATGCTGGATCAGGCCAGGGCCCAGCCAGTCCAGATCTCTCCTCCCCCCACCACCACTCTCAGGTAGACCCTCTAACTGGCTTTCTCTTCCTTGTCTGACCAACCCTGAGTCAGTTCAGACAATGTTTCTTTGGGGGGGGGTTGATCCAATGGATCAAATTTTTAAGATGGTTCCCCTTCCTTGTCCAACAACCTTCAGCTGGCTTGCAAACTTCCCCCCATTGGAAAAATTGAGGGAATCCTACCTTCATTTCCATATTTCTTTCCCTGTGCTGTTTGGAAAGGATTGGAACACAGAACATTGGAGGAGCTGGCAGGCTGAAAGGAACTTCCAGAGGGCTGGGTGTAGCCTGTGGTTCATAATTTGTGGACTCTTGCTGTAAATGATACAGAGCCATATCTCGCTCCTATATATTGATATGGGTAAAATTCACTTAACAAATGTCTCGCTTAGCAACAGAAATTCTGTGCTCAAAAATTGTGTGCAATGTTGTAAATCGAGGACTACCTGTATTGGTGCAGCCGCTATTGTTAAATCATTATTCTTCCCCAAACACTTAGATAACTTTGGCTGATCCCTTATATTTAAGCAGCCCGGAATTTCTTGGTGTCTGCCATTCCAACATGAACATAGCCAGAACCAGTTTAAATGGGGGTTTTGTATTGGCTGGGAGGGAATAGAGATCAGGAGGGTGATTTTTTTCCTATCTATTCTTTAAGTAGAACCCTCTTTTAAATTGGCAGCAGTGACAGAGGCAAGGAAGAGAGAGGTGAGGGGACTTCACTGTCCCAGGGCCCCACAACACCGATTCAGCCTAGCTGCTTAAATATGCTCTGCCTGACCGTAGATCATCCTCTGCAAGCATATCAGAACGTCTCCTTCTTCCTAGCAACTGGTTGAAATTTCATCAGGCCGATTAGCACAAGTCGCCGTTTGCTTGCTGGATGTTGTTGTCAGAAGCACACAGAGTTATAAAGCACAACCTTCCCCTTCCTTTCCTGGTGATCTATTACACTGAACTTTTCACCAGCCAGACTCGGTGGACCTTATTTATAACAACAATTTGTTCATCGCTGACAATTTGGATAAGTAGGTTGAAGTGGATTTAAATTTAGCAAGACAGCTTGGGAATCTCCTGATTTGCAAGGCAGACTTTAGCTGTGCCATCTTAGTGGGTTTGTTATTTCAAGCTGCAGGTCCCCCCCCCCCCCGATGCTTCCCTCACTTGCCGACTATCGGAAAAGGCTGGTGATGTGCCTTGTTGGTCAAGACATACATGAGTTACTTAATCTGTGATGCCACCTAGAGAGTGAAAGCGGCTAAGAGGCTGCTGGTCACAGGAAGGGATTTCTGCATTGGCAGATTATTTTGTAAACCACCCATCAGAGTTTCAGTGCATGGATGCGGTGCCTTTAATGTGCATTTCTGTCAGGGGCCATTGCTTCAGAAAAGGGCAGGAGAAAACACGACATTGCCTAGAGCCTGGCCGCTATGGTTCAACAGACTATTTGGAATGGATGACCTAACAAGACTTCGAGATCTTCGGCATCTCTGAATGGAATACAGTATTTCTCCCAAGCTGCCTGCAAAAATGGATGCAGGCTGTTCACTCAGGATACATGTATTACCATTGACACCATTTTTTTTTCATCTATCCTATTGGCAGCCCTCCCTTCAGCCCAGGACTTGCTAAGCATTGTAGCTTCAGCTGTGGCTTGCTTTGGCGCAAGCAACCTTATCAAATGTAAACGAGGTCATTTTGCAATAGACAGAAATATTCCAGACATTATTGCTGTGCCTTTCTTTCAGCTCTTCCTTTTAATGCATGATTTTGCATCCCAAGGACTATATTCTTCAGGGAGAACTGCATGCTATCCAACACCCATGCACATGTCTTTCATTTTCTTATGTTCTTTCTTTCTCACATATGCACACATACAATATCAGCCTTGTAACAGCTAGATTTTTTTTTTTTTAAATTTACAATAGGTAGCTGCAGGGAAGTGATTGTATCATTCGCCAGCAACAACTCTGAGTATCTATAGCAGTGATGGCTAACCTTTTTGCCATCACGTGCCAGGAGACGGGGTGGGGGAGGGTTGCACGCGCACGTGCCCACGCGCATGTGTGCGCAACCCCCCCCCCGCTCCTGGCACATGATGGCCTGGTAGGCCCGTTTTTCTTTCTTACCTGGTTCCAGATCCTCTCTGTGTATCTGGGAACGGCGAAAACAGCCTTTCCCACTCCCTTGGAGGCCCTACGGAGGCTGAAAAAGCCCATTTCCCAACTCCCGGTGGGACAGGAAGTGACATTTTTTGCTGTCCCCAGTCTCCAGAACCTCTCTAGGAGTCTGTAGGAGCCTCTCTAGGAGTCTGTAGGAGCCTCTCTAGGAGTCTCTGGAGGCTGGGGACAGGAAAAAAGTCACTTCCTGTCCCACCGGGAGTGGGGAAATGGGCCCTTTGAGCCTCCATAGGGCCTCCAAGGAAGTGGGAAAGGCTGTTTTCGCCATTCCCAGATACACAGAGAGGATCTGGAGCCAGGTAAGAAAAAAAACGGGCCTTCCCCACCCCCCCAGGCCCTCCAGAGGCAGGAAACAGCCTGTTTCCCTACTTCTGGTGGGCCCAGAAGGCCCGAAAATCAGCTGGCCGGCGGGCGCATGCGCCCCAGAGCTGAGCTGGCGTGCCCACTAATATGGCTCCGCGTGCCACCTGTGGCACGCGTGCCATAGGTTCGCCATCACGGATCTATAGAACATAGATTTTTTAAAAATAAAACTCGATGTGGCAAGTTTGACAGGTGTTTGACAAGTTTGACATGCCATCACATGATGTTTCACGATGTTTTTCCCATTTCCGGAGCTGGGGTGGGCGTGGCCTGTGTGTGATGCATCTGACCCATGGGCTGCCAGTTTGACACTCCTGATCTAGACCATGGTACCATTTCCAAAACTTTTCTTCACAGACATATTTGGAAAATGCTAAAGATGACAGAAATATACTGGCTTCTAGAAATATACTGGCACCATAACACCAAAGAATTTCCTAACTGGGTCTCCTGCTTACTCAGGGGGTTGGACTAGAAGATGTCTCAACATCCCTCCCAACTCTCTTATTTTGTTATTCTGTAACTCTCTGATATATGAGAAGTACCAAATGCTTTCATCAGGCATTTCCTTGTATTTAACAAATGGGAATGATCATTCTTCTTGGGAACTGCCAATTCAAGGTGCTTCAAAGACCTTGCCAATACAAACCAAGTAAGAGGTTATGCAAAGGCCACAAACAGATGATAAAAGCATTCCATTTTCCCTCTCCTTCTCTCCTCTTGCCAAGCTCTTCTTCAGAACAGTAAACATTCACTAATGTACCTTCATGTCAGCCCCGATCAAAGGTATATATCTTTGTCTTCTGCAGTTAGTTTTGTCCTCCAAATGCTTGTACAAGATATAACCCACACCTTTAATTTGGCATTTGGATCTGCCAGTGAAGGGCTTTCTATTTGTAGGAGTAGATGCAGTTTCCAGACACTAATAACAAAGGTAAGGTTGTAGTCAGCTGACATAAATACTAATTTATCTGTGTCTGAGCTATAGACAGATGCACATGGAACAGAAACTCTGTACTAAGAGAGGAAATGAGAATTGTTATAGCAATGGGATGCTAAAGAAGAGATTAATTTGAGTTTTATTTTTATTTGTTTAAATTTCTATACCGCCCTTCTCCAATGTAGGACTCAGGGCGGTGAACAGCCAAAGTAAAAACAAGACATACATACAAAACATACAAAATCTAAAATCTGTTTAAAATAATTAAATAATTTTGGCCGTAATTAAAACATTCCAATTTAAAATCCGTTTAAAATTTGACTCAAGCCAGCCCAGCTAGTTGAAATAAATGGGTTTTTAGGGCCCGACGAAAAATCCGGAGGTCTGTTATTGTACGTAGCTCTGGGGGGAGGTTGTTCCAGAGGGTGGGCGCCGCCACAGAGAAGGCTCTCCCCCTGGGGGTCGCCAGCCGACATTGTCTGGCGGACGGCACCCTGAGGAGGCCCACTCTGTGGGAGCGTACTGGCCGGTGGGAGGCTATTGGTGGCAGAAGGTGGTCTCGTAAGTACCCCGGCCCTAAGCCATGGAGCGCTTTAAAGGTGGTCACCAACACCTTGAAGCGCACCCGGAAGACCATCGGGAGCCAGTGCAGCTCGCGCAGGAGAGGTGTCACGTGGGAGCGCCTCGTCGCCCCCAAAATCCCCCGCGCGGCCGCGTTCTGGACCAGCTGGAGCCTCCGGGTGCACCCCAGGGGGAGCCCCATGTAGAGAGCGTTGCAGTAGTCCAGGCGGGAAGTGACGAGTGCCTGAGTGACTGTGCGTAGGGAGTCCCGATCTAGAAAGGGGCGCAACTGGCGTATCAGGCGGACCTGATAAAAAGCCCCCCTGGCCACGGCCGCCAAATGATCTTCTAATGACAGCCGTGCGTCCAGGAGGACGCCCAAGTTATGAGCCCTCTCCGTGGGGGCGAGTGATTCGCCCCCAATAGCCAGCGATGGCGTCAGCTGGCTATATCGGGACGCCGGAAGCCACAGCCACTCGGTCTTGGAGGGGTTGAGTTGGAGCCTGTTTCTCCCCATCCAGGCCCGCACGGCCTCCAGGCACTGGGACATCACTTTAAGGGCATCATTGGGGTGGCCTGGGGTGGAGATGTACAGCTGGGTGTCATCAGCGTACTGATGGAACTCCACCCCGAAGCCACGGATGATCTCACCCAGCGGCTTTACACAAATGTTGAACAGAAGGGGCGAGAGGACCGACCCTTGTGGCACCCCACAAGCAAGGTGCCTCGGGGTCGACCGCTGCCCCCCTGTCAACACAGATTGCGACCGGTCAGAGAGGTAGGAGGAGAACCACCGCAAAACGGTGCCTCCCACCCCCAACCCCGCCCAGCCCCAAAGGACAAGAATGTGCCTTCTTATCCAGAGAGAAAATAATATATAATTGAATGTATTTATTTGTTAAAAAATGGGCATTAGGATCCTTGTCAATAGGTACTCTAGATTTTCCAAAATGAGCAGAGCCGCACTCCACAGCCTCATCAAGAACATTGCTTTTATGGTCTCATTTTCCTAGCAACTCATTATTTGCAAGTTGTTTTTATTTTCCTCTCTCCCCCCTTTTAATCTCGGGAAGTAACTATTCTGCACAAGAGAGGTACAATTATTTAAACAGCTGTCTGGACACTTCATAATACCTTAGGAGCAACGGCACTTGCCAAGTGCAAAACTGCCCTCATCTGTGGGAACGAATACATGAGTGATGACTCAATTCCATTGCCAGGACTCGATGAGATATAGCATGGAGCAGAGCTCGTTTCTGAAATAAACGAGATTAACTGGATGCAGAGCCCGTGGTGAGATTTTTAGAAAAGATAGAGGGGGGATAGAAAAACTGTTTCATTTAGAGAGGGGAGCCAAACTGATTAATTAAGCAGCTGCAAAGGAGCTTCACTTCACACTGATGCGAAGCTTCTGTGGCTAATTTAACCCACCCCACAGTCCCCATTTGTTATTAAATAATTGAAAAATAGCCCAATGAAATTAAAAGTGTCTGTTGTTTGTGTCTGCTCTCTTATTCCCTCCCTTGCTTATCTGCAGGCAAATGGATTATCTTAGTTGGCCTGAGATGCCTGTCCCTGCCACTAAAAGTAGAAGGGGGGGGGAAAGAGGAGGAACTTGTTTATAATTAAGAATTTTCTGCTATTATCTATGGCATCATAATCAAGAATTTCAAAGAAATGAATAGGCTTTTTTTTTTTTTTTTGCACAATAAACAATAAAATGGTAAGGAGCAGCCCTAGGGAAACATTAGAAAGACAAACTTGAGGAGGGTGCTCTTGTTATACATGCAAACACATGCATACACACATACACACACACACACTTATACACAGAGTGGCGGATACAAATAAAATTAAGGAATAAAAGAGAACAGACATATCCCCTCCCCCCCCCAATACAGACACATGCAGAACAATTTTTTTCTTCATCAATAGAAAAGGCCTGTGATTTTATTCTCCTCAGACTATAAAATGGAGCTGAAAGATGGTTCCGGTGATAAGAAAGTCCCCTGGAAGAACAAAAGAATAACCTTGTAGTGACATTGCTTTTTTGCTTTTTTTTTAAGGCGCAAAGAAGTTTCTGCTATGACAGGAACATTTCTGTGTAATTTATTTCTGGATAGCACGACAGTAGCAATTTGTCATGCCGTGATGTAATATGATGGGTTCATTTCTGAAAGTGAATTATGGATTATGGATTACCACTTTTACATCAACAATGCAGCCGTGTCAGTTTGTATAAATAACATTCCTTCCTTTATTTTTCCTCATCGTTTTTTTTTTTTTATGATATAAATACAACGCCTGTTCCTAATAAGGCGATTTCACCACGCACAGAAGATCTTCAACATAAGATTATTTGAAGGAAGCCCAAATCACTGAGCCAGTCATACAGCGCCCAGCAGGAAAATAGGACTTCAACCATGAAGGAACAAAATCCTGGCTGATTTCCAGCCTTAGGCAAGAATATGGTTGAAGTTGGTATTACTTTAAACCACACTGCACAGAAACTACTCCTATCTTCATAAAAGATTAACAGGCACTTATTATTTTGATGTTTAAGCCTTCCTTTGCTTTTTGGGGAGGGTGATGGGATATTTTTTTTTAATGTGAACCTTTCAAAATTTATCATTAGTAATTTTGCTACAGTCCTGAAAGCTTGTTCAGTTGGAATATTTGAAGCCTTGGTCCAACAAAATGTATCAGCAAAAACAGCTTCTGTGCTCCGAGACAGTATATGTTTTAACAATGCTGAAGAGAGTCTGTTTCCATGGTCTGCTTGGAAACTTCCCAGAGCAAACAGAATAGATATTGTTAGAAATAAAACTCTAGACTGAATTGAACAGATCAGTCTTTCCTGTAACTAACATGTCAGTTGAATGAACTGTGGCTTTCCAGTCTCAGATTAGGATGATGGGAACTATATTCCTGCACATCTGTAGAGGCCAGATTGGGAAGTCTGGACAGGATGACTTGTTCCAATTTTCACAAGATTTTTTTTGTTTGTTTAGCAAACACAAAAGCGAGAAAAACATTGGCATAGACACATTTGATGATTCAAGCATTCGTTTCAGTGAAATTGTTAAGGTTTGGCACCAGATCATACAAGAAAGCATAACTTTCCTTTGTATTTTCCCTAAAATGTCAGATTTGGTATTTTTCATGTTTTTTATTTACCCTACTATCTATTTAAACTCACAAACATGCAAGGGATGTTAAAGTAGCATGTATTTAGATGAATTGGTAAATATTGATATGTTTCTTGGGCCAAAACTCATGAGCCAAAAGGAAAAAAGAACCATATAACTGTCTTGATCACATTTAATGAAATGGTGTGAAAGCAACAGCAGTAGTGTCTCAGCTGGACAATTAACATGCTTTCCATGTCTGGCAAAAGAATGAAGTAATAATATGGCATCCATGTTTCTCTGTGATTGTAACAAGTTAGCATAAAGAAGATAAAATGAGATAAATATTGAAAGGAGGCCCCAACTGCTTCTCTACCATTCCTAGGGTAATGAGCAGTAGGAATCACCTTGAGAACAAGAGAAAGGCAATATAAGGACATTTGAGAAAGATTGAGAAGGAAGCACTTTGAGAAAGCATCAGAAAAGTCATTTGAGAAATAATTTCAGACTTCACCCACTCTAGTGATTTTGAAGATATTGATTGACTGACTGATTGTGTGCCATCTAGTCGTTTCGATTCCTATTGACCACATACCGGTAAATAGATTTTTTTCCATGTCCATCTATCCCTAACCTGTTATTTCAATATCTTCCTACCTTTCGACCCATTGTCACTATAACTGAATCTATCCACCCTACTGCTGGTCATTCTTGTCCTCTCATTCTTTCAATTTTTCCCAGTATTAGATCTTTTTCCAGAGAACTCAATCTTTGCATAATGTGTTTCAAGCAGGATAATCTGAGCCTGGTCATTATTGCCTCAAGTGAGAACTTTGTGTTGATCACAAAGACTGTGAGTGTGTGTGTATATATGTATGAGAAAGAGGTGGGAGGGAAGAAGGGACCGAGTGGGGGAAGCGAGAGAGAGGGAGAGGGAGAGAGGAGAGGGAGGGGCACATTCAGATTTGCAAGATTCTATTACAATAACCTTACAATAACTGTAGTTTTAACATTCATAACTTTTGTTTCCTAGTCTGGTATGCCTCAGATGACTGAGAGCATCCTTCTTCAATATTGTTGTCTTGCAATATTGTTTCCTTTTCATGTTGAAACTGAACACCATTAAATCTCAGAGAAGTTTACAAGATGCCTAGGATTATAGAAATGCACCGTAAGGTTTTATTTTTGTAAGGTTTTATTTGTGGTTTAATACCAGATTCTCTGTTCCGTAATAGACTTCTCAGCCAGAGTGTTAGCTTCTTACAGAATAAATATCAAAAGCACGATGTCATGGCATGTTTGTAGATTCTCCTTGGAGAGATGACTTTAGGGGTTAAAATGACAAGCTCCACACTTCAGAATTTAGCAGTACATCACTGCTGCCTGAGGAGAAAAAAAAAATCTCAAAGGTGATGAATCCAGTTAGCTAAGAAGAGAGGGAGTCAATTCTGTAATCCTTTGGCATTGTATTGGGTAATTTGAATTATGTTGGTGCAGGTTCATTGATAATTTGCTTTATGCAGATTAACCAGTATGATGTTGAAATATTACTGAGGATAATTTCCAGGTTAGTTTGCATCCAGCACATTCCCAGTTTAAACCTATATCCAGGTCAGAACAAGCACACGCACCACTAAGTTAAATTTGCAAAAAAAAAAAAAAAAAAAGTAGTTTGATTGTTATTTATTAAATATCGGCAAACACAAAAAACTAACAGAATCAAAAAACAGGCAAAAGCAGGGAAGAAAGAAATATGAACAATAGACAAGAATTTACATTATTTACATCCATCTATCCTAACTGTGACAGAATTTTCCAGAACTGGAAACAATACTGTGAGTAATTAGCATGGAAAATCACAAAGAGATGAGTCTTTGGGTATCCCGGCTTTTACCCTTTTATGTAGATTATAGCAGTAGAACACAGATGGAAGATCCTTACTCTATTCTACACTTTTAAAGAAACAATTTGATGGATGGGGATGATGTATTCAGAAAATGGAACTGAATACAGGTAATTCTCAATGTATGACCACAATTGAGCCCAAAATTTCTGTTGTTAAGTGAGACATTTGTTAAGTAAGTTTTGCCCCATTTTATGACCTTTCCTGCCACAGTTGTTAAGTGAATCACCATAGTTGAAAAGCTAGTAACACGGTTGTTAAGTGAATCTGGCCTCCTTATTGATTTTTGTTTGTCAAAAGATTGCAAAAGGTGATCACATGACTTTAGGACACAGTAATAGTCATTTGCCAAGCATCTGGAGTTTGATCACATGATCATGGGGATGCTACAAAGGTTGTAACTGTGAAAAAATGCTCATAAGTCACTTTTTTCAATGCCTCTGTTACTCAGGATGGTTACTAAGTGAACTGTTGTAAGTCAAAGACTACCTGAAGTGGAACACTTAAATTGCTGATGTTGAAAATGAAATTAAAAAACAAATATCCTGATCAATTTCTATCCATTTAGTGAATTATTTTTATAGTCTATGGCACAAAACAACATAGATACTAAAGGGTCAGCAAGTGAAAGAGGAGGAGGAGCAGGAGGAGGAGGAGGAAAAACCAAAATGGACTGCCCTGTCACATACTTATTCACAAACAGTTTGAATAATACTCTTCTGCCATATCAATGCAATTGTTTAGTTCCTAAGAGGTTAAAAAATAAGTACTGAAAAAAATCCACAAAAATGTAATCTGAAAAAAAAATCACAGTCTTAACAACATTCCAATTCCAATGTGCATCTAAATCAGAGGTAGGTTCTACTTACCTTTACTACCAGTTCGCATCGTGCCCACGTGATGCGCAGATCACTTCTGATGACATCCGGGTCAGTGGGTGGAGCCTCCCGCCGGTTTTACTACCAGTTCTTGTGAACCAGTCCGAATCGGGGGCAACCCACCACTGAGCTAAATCCACTATTGCCTTGTCATTTTTTTTCTTGGCTATCCAACCCCAGATTCCCCAAGGTTGGGATGTTGCTTATAGGGCTTAGAATCAGCCTGGGGACAGATATTGCAACTCCTTCATAAAGAATGAAAACAAAATGGAGCTACTCCTTTCCCTTTCTAAAAACTCACCGAGACAGGAACTTTCGACTCCTAGTCTGATCTGTAGCATTTGATTTTCCCAGGTGTTGATTATCTGTGTACCTTCTTGGAGGAGAGATCAGATTTATTTATTTTTTTTAATGTTTGCTGCCTGAATCTTTGAGAAAGAGATTCCTCCCTATTCACTACAGGAACCTGTTTTGGGATAGGGATACATTGAGGGCATATCATAGGAGGACTCAAAATGGCTGCCATAACAGATTTCCAGAAGACATCTCCCAGGATGAGTAAGGCCAGCCTCAAAAATATTGGTTTATTTGATGTGGACTACTTTGCTAATCTTCTGTCTTTGCTACTCCAGGGGAATTGTTTATTGCTTGGAAATAAATATGCGAGGTGCTGACAGTTTACTTTCCAGTATGCCACCTTCCTATTTGTTGCACTAGTT
This sequence comes from Pantherophis guttatus, assembly GCF_059756535.1. Classification (NCBI taxonomy): domain Eukaryota; kingdom Metazoa; phylum Chordata; class Lepidosauria; order Squamata; family Colubridae; genus Pantherophis; species Pantherophis guttatus. The sequence goes on from NC_142065.1 coordinate 139,762,327, forward strand.
GTTAGTGTTGTTGCTATGGAAAGGATCTTTGCTATGGGGCGGGAAAAGATGTTCTTCAAAAGGAAAAGGCTTTTAAGAAAGATGCCTGGATGCTACCTGTCTACCTCTGCTCTGTGGAGGAGTGATGCTTGTCTCAACGTTTGTGTGGGAAAAGAATTATTTTGTGCATTGTCTCTTCTTGTTTTTGGCGCAGAAAAGACCTCCTAAATGATCTCAGGTGACAACAGTCGAAGCCCAAGTTTGAGAAATTGCCTAAATAAATGGGGAGAAAGGGAGAGTGAAGCAGCAACTGCAGAAAGAAAAACAAAATAGTCTTGAAGGTCAAGAGTTGTACTTGAGATGTCTTCGGGCTAAATTCTGCCCTCAGCTGACCATGTAAAATCCTGCTTTTGTTGTGGGGGTGGAACCAGCTTTGTATACTTGGTTATCCTCTTCCAGTCCTCAGAGTTTTTGGAACTCTGCTACATTTTTATCCTCTTCTGCAGCACATTTTGAACCGAACAGCACACCGCACAATTCCAGCCTCTTTGGAATTCTGCCCCTCTCGCCTTGTACTTTTGCTGATTGCTGTAGAAAATCTAAAGACAATTTGGTGGGGATTTTTTTTGTGTGTATGGGAGGGGGGATTGGCAACTTTGGGTATAGAGGCTGTTCGCTCCGATCACATCTCCCCTCCTTGCCACAGAATCAAAGAAACTGATTTGAGAAGCGAGAAGATTTTTTTTTTTTTTTGCAATTGTCAGTTCTTCTATGCAACGTGCAATTTGATTGCATCAGCTATTAGTCCTCTGAAACGTTCACTATTAGCCATGGTTTAATAAACAAAGCACATGACATTGCCAGCCTGGTTTTGAGTCTAATTTGACTAAATTATGCCTTAACGGGCAGTTTAGTCATAAAGGCCCTAGCCCCAGGCCTTAACACCCCAATTATCAAATATGGGTGGATTCAGCCCCCCCCTCCAAAACTAATTGCTATTCAGGCTTATTGTAAGAAGATGAATTAATCATTTCAGCAATATCTATTACTTTTTCATTCTCAAGGCAGACACAATCTGCTCCCTGCAAGTTATGCTAGCTTCAAATTATATACGGATTTGGGAACTTAAAAGTCCAACACAGCTGAGAGGTACCAGGTTGGCGAGACTGATTGAAAGTTTGGTGGCTGTTTAATTAATTGACTGGCAGCAACTCTTCTGAAAGTAATCTGAGCAGCGAGCAAAACCATATTAAATCAACTTGTGACTGAAGTTCTGTCAAATCAAATAGAACTTAGGTAAAATTCTATTGATTCTGTTCTCATTAGATAATAATTACACACACATGTATATATTATATACAGATAGGAATATACTCTTTTATAATAAGAATAGGAATACACCAGAGGTGATATTCAGCAGGTTCTGACCAGTTCTGGAGAACCGGTAGTGGGAATTTTGAGTAGTTCGGAGAACCGGTAAATACCACCTCTGACTGGCCCCACCCCCATCTATTCTCTGCCTCCCGAGTCCCAGCTGATCAGGAGGAAATGGCAATTTTGCAGTAACCTTCCCCTGGAGTGGGGTGGGAATGGAGATTTTACAGTATCCTTTCCCTGCCATGCCCACCATACCATGCCACACCCACCAAGCTATGCCCACAGAACCAGTAGTAAAAAAAATGTGAATCCTACCACTGGAATACACACACACACACACACACACATTCATGTGCATTTCTCTCTATAGAGATTACAGAGGCTAAAACATGACTTCAGATAAATAAAACATACTCATTCACACTTATACTACACTTTTTAGAGTGTACAGCAGTGATCTAGAAGTGACTCAAAATGATATCATCATTAAGGAGGCAATGGAGGTGAAGTCTGATTAGCAGCTAGAAAATTTAGATTTCAGTCCCTGTTCAGCTAAATACCATCCTGCAAATGAAACTACTTTATTGGGTTGTAAATTCTACCCCATTGTAGGACTAGTAATCCTACGTATTGTCCATTGATCAATAGCTCAAAGATGCAACGATTCTGATACTGCTCAAGTAATTAATTAGCTCAATGATATGTGATACCTTTTTTCAGAAGTAATTAACTGTGTTGTAATTGTGAATAAATTCATTGATTCCTTTACTGAAATTATTGATGCCTTCTGCTGCTTACTGGGAAAAAAGGATAGTGAATTGTTCACATTTACCTGAATTATTGGTATAGTATAGTTTATAATAGGTTTCATATGTTGATTGCTTTATGTGGGATTTTTTTTTTGTAGTTTTATAGTATTTTTATCTGTTGTTGGTCATCCATGGATGCCATAGTGAGATGGGTGGTCATATACATCTAATTAAATAAATATGTTTATATATTTACTTTATTCTCTACTTCAGCATATTTTTGAGAAAAAGATATAATATAAATGGAGTTTTAAGAAATGTAAAACCTATCTAGAAATTGGAACTCAACAGAAGTTACCTTTGAGGAAATATATTGAATATGTACTGTATCATCATCGTCATCAGCCATTCAGCTGCGTCTGACCCTCGGCCACTCTATGGGTCAGCACTCTCCATACCCCTCTGTCTCTCACAGGAATGGGACAACTTGCCACTGCCATTGTTGCTTGCAGCCAACTTGCGGCGGGACAATTTAACAATTCTATTTAATTATTTCAAATGAATAAAAAATATTTTAATGTTTGCCATTCACATTTCATTCTGTCCCTTCTTTTGCATCCTTTCTTTAATGATTCTATTCCATCTTTTTTTTGTATTAGTGTAACTTTTGTCCAGCAGAAAGTTGTCTTGTGGTGAGTTGACCATGGCAAGTTGTCCTGCAGCAAGTTGGCTGTGGTGAATTAGCCATGGTGAATTGGCATAGACCCGTCTCGCACTGCCTTCTTCAGATTCGCCATGGTCATCCCAGTGTCATCCTCTAGCAGGTACTAGAGTGGCCCCTTCTCCTTTTTACACTGACCACTCCCACAGGATTGATTTTTCAAATGAGTCAGCTCTCATGACCAAAGTATGACAATCTCTGTCTGGCATAGTCTTGGACTTCTTTGTTATTTTTTCAGTCCATTGTTGTGTAATAGTCACCTCCAGCACCACAGTTCAGAGGCATCCACTATTCTCCTATGTTCCTTTTTCAGAGTCCACATTTTGTGGCCATAAGTAGCAATTGGAAAAATTATTGTGTTAACTAATTTGCATTTGGTTGTGAGACTGATGTCTTTACTTTTCCAGATGTTATTAATGCCAGACATTGTAGTTCTTCCAAGTGTTGGTAGTTCAGATCAGTTTAAACTACCTTTCCTCTCTTTACTATTATCCAGCCACACTTGTAAAATCCAAGACCTGATGGCCTAGAGGTTCACAATCAGGAGGTTGTGAGTTTGATCCTAGGTAGAGGCAGATGTAGGGTCTCCTGCTTGGGCAGGGGGTTGGACTCGATGACCTGCAAGGTCCCTTCCAACTCTGTTAATCTGTTTGGTTTACAAATGACACCTCAATGTCCTCACTGTAAAACTGTTAAATGAATCAGCAAGTTGATGTCTCATCCATTCTTAGCATACAGTTTGATGTTATCCATGTAGAAGAGGTTGTTGATGGTAGTTACAGTCTTGAACTTGTCTCCATGTCCATGAACCTGTACCTGTATCTGTATATAGATACAGATGTATCTGTACATCTGTACATTATCTGTACACTATCTGTATAGTGGCTGAGCAGCATAATGGTTAGAGCACTATCCTTTGACATGGGAGACTGGGATTTGAATCCCATTGATCTCACTGATAGGAGACAAAAACCTGCTAAACCTTCACTTCATTACCTCAGTTATGAGAGTGACAGAAACCAAAAGAGTCATGCTGACATTGGCCGGATTAACAAGATCCAGGTCAGATGTTGGGGAGCAAGGACAATCTGGTGATAAGTAAAATACTGGAACAAACCATACATGGATAAGACGTTTGTGTGTATGTGTGTGTTTAAACAAGCTTATGTAAATCATACTGTAAAGAAAATATTGTCAACCTTCTTGTCTTATACTTCATTAATCATAGTATCAAAGAATCTGGCTTACATGTGAGATACAGGATAATATTTTTATCCGAGAAGGACTTGTAGGTGTTTGTTTATTATAGTTATCATTTATAGTGTATTTTAGCCATGTAATTAACATTTTAAAATATTACATATCCCACTACTCATTGAAAATAACTGGCATCATGTAACTTGGTTGTTATTTTGTTTTAGGATATTCATTACATTAACCATTGACCAAGTGGCCAGATTTTGATTATCAGACACTAAACTTCGTGCCAATATTTTATAATTGAGTGTCCTTTACCTGGATAGGACCACATCTATCATTGCCCCATCCTTTTGGGGGATGGATGGCAGTTGCAAATACAATATCTATCATATCTTTTAAATCTTTTAAATTTTAAACTGAAATTTTAATTTGTTTTAAATTATTGGGATTTTTAATTGTCTTGGGCTAAATTATTTAATTTGGTTTTAAATTGTTTCTAACTTTTGTATTTCTGTATTTTATTCTGTGCCTGTTCACCGCCCTGAGTCCTTCGGGAGTAGGGCGGTATACAAATTTAATAAAACATAAACATAAACAAACAACATCTATCTGTCTGTCTGTCTATCTATCTATCTATCTATCTATCTATCTATCTATCTATCTATCATCTATTTATCTATCTATCTATCTATCTATCATCTTTCTATATTTCTATCTCTCTCTCTATCTGTCTGTCTGTCTGTCTGTCTATCTCCATCTATCTATCCATCTATCATCTATCTAAATATATCATCTAATTATGTTTGAAAAGGCTCCCATGCACCATCTCTAGAATTGAAAATTAAGGTAAATGTAGTAAGTTAAAAATTCATTTTCTTGTATAAGCTTATCATAGATGGACTCTAGATTGGAGGCAAGCTGCTGTTTAAAAGGTTACATAAAGATTGTCGACTGTTACTTTTTAATGGCCCATAAGTTTATTTTTTTCTTTCAAAAGGTCTTTATAGCACCATTTGTGTATTCTCCACAATGCTATCTATTGGTAGTTGCCTCTTGGACACAAAGAAGAAGACTATTGTTTGGGAAAAAAACCAAAGTCCTATAACCAGTATGGTTAAAATTATAGCAGCATTTTTAAAGTAACCATTTTAAAGCCATTTTTTTCTCATACATACCCCATAGTAACTTTTCAGAAAACTTATTCTTTTCTAGTACCAACTGAATTCTCTTCCCCCTATCCCCCACACACATCATCTTTGTTCCCTACTGTAAAAATAAAAGCATCTGCTCACTTGGTTGGCATTTTACTCAAACGTGAACATCACTATGGATCGCCCCTTCAATAACCATTATTACAATGGTTATAGAAAAATACAGACCATTGGATTTATGTCAAGTTAAAATTGTTTCAAATTTCAGCATTGCATTATTTGGTTGTAATAGGGGACAAGGGGTTACAAATGAAAAGATCATTCCAACGTGCATGACATGATTCTGAAAATATTTTCTCAAATTATTTTACCACATAGCCCAGACGTAAGGCCTAGCCTTATAAAAAGCCCTATAAAACAGCAGAAGTGGATAATTTGTTTTCCATGGGTTACATTTATCTCTCAATACCATGACCAAGGAACAACCTTTTTTGTTCTCTTTTTTATTTAGAAGCACCCCTATTTATTTGGAGACCCCTATTTAAAATAGGGGTCTCCAACCTTGGCAACTTTAAGACTTGTGGACTTCAATTCCCAGAGCTAAGGAATTCTGGGAATTGAAGCCCACAAGTCTTAAAGTTGCCAAGGTTGGAAACCCCTGTCTTAAAGCACCCCCTCCCCCCTCCCCATAACCTAACAAATTAAATTCATTTTCTTGGTACAAATGGGCTCTTTAAACCTTCTGAATTGATTTTGCCTCTTAAAACTCTTTGTCAAATTCCCTAGTACAAAAGGGCCAAACATGTGAAAATATTTCAGGCTTAATAGTCTGAAATTATGAAGGTTTTTTTTAATATTCCAAATAAAAAAGATAAAGATTTATCCTGTCCAGTTGTGTCCACCATTAGGGGATGGTGGTCATCTTAGATCAGTGATGGCTAACCTTCTTGCCATCGCGTGCCAAAAGGGGGGGAGCGTGGGCGGTTGAGTGTGCACATGCCCACACCCATAATTCAATGTGCCCCACCCCCGTACATCCACGTGCCGTACATCCACGGTCCCCCCTGTGCTCCTCCCGCTTTTGGCATGTGATGGCCCGGTAGGCCTGTTTTTGCCCTCCTCAGGCTCCAGAGGCTTTCTAGGAACCTGGGGAGGGCAAAAATGGCCTTCCCCACCCTCCCGGAGGCCAGAAATGGCCCATTTCCCGATTTCTGGTGGGCCCAAAAGGCCTGAAAATCAACTGGCTGGTGTACGCATGCATGCTGGAGCTGAGCTAGGGCAACACTCACGTGTCCATATATATGGCTCCGCGTGCCACCTGTGGCATGCATGCCAGAGGTTCGCCATCACGGTCTTAGATTCTTAGCTGAGGGAGCCAATCTTGTCCCAAGACATTTTTGTGGTCATGTGGCCATCGTGACTATATGCTGAGGCACATAGAATGCTGTGATCTTCCCAATGTTTGATCTATTCATCTATTCTGCCTCAAAATGTTTACAAAATATTCATTACCTATTTGATATCACCTTATTCTATTTAATGGCTTGATATATATATCTGCTTGATGAAACTAGATGAGGAAGAAAAACTCCCAATGAGGAACATCAGTATAATAACATTGCAGTGTACTACTGGGGTGAATTGTATCTATAAGTCCTATTTCATCTCCAAAGCCAAAACTCTACTCATTACATTAACTGTTATTTTAAAAAAAATAATACAACATCTACCAAGATATCTGAAAAAATATGCAACCTGGTTATGGTGCAAATCCAAGAAGAATTCCGAGCACAAGCTAGAGTTTGGAGTCCAGCAAAAACTCTATAAGGAAGAATCTGATAGAGTAGTACCTTGGACAGCACCAAACCATGTATAGGAAAAGACCAAGCTATCTGTCAATTAATACAAAAACTTTGAATAACCTACAAGTCTATTGAAAGTTAACAGTGTAACAGAGGTGGGAGGTACTTTGGAGGTCTTCTAGTCCAATCTCCTGCTCAAGTAGGAGACTATACATTTCAGACAAATGGTTGTCCAATCTCCTTTTAAAAGGAGATTTTATTTGCGGGACCACTTTCTGCCGCCGATAGCCTCCCACCGACCAGTACGCTCCCACAGAGAGGGACTCCTCAGGGTGCCGTCAGCCAGGCAATGTCAGCTGGCGACCCCCAGGGGGAGGGCCTTCTCTGTGGCAGCTTCTGCCCTCTGGAACGATTTGCCCCCGGAGGTACGAAGGATATCGGATCTCCGGGCCTTTCACCATGCTCTAAAAACTTTTCTTTTCCATCAAGCAGGGCTGGCGTGAACCCCCCCTCTTTTTTTTTTTTTAGTTTTTTAGTTTTTAAATTGTCAATGGGTTTTAGTTTGAATGTTTTAAATTTTGGGCCAAAGTCATGTAATTCTTTTAAAAAAAAATAAATTTTGTATTGGTATGTGTTTTAGTTTTGGCTGTGCACCGCCCTGAGTCCACTAGGAGAAGGGCGGTATACAAATTGAATAAAATAAATAAATAAATAAAAGCATACAGTGATGAAGCACCCACAACTTCTGAAGGCAAGCCGTTCCAGTGGTTGATTGTTCTCACTCTCAGAAAATTTCTTCTTAATTCTAGGTTGTCTCTCCTTGATTAGTTTCCATCTGTTATTTCTTGTTCTGACTTCAGGTGCTTTGGACCCCCCTCTTCTCTGTAACAGCTCCTCAAGTACTGGAAGACTGCTGTCATGTCATCCCTAGTCCTTCTTTTCATTAAACTAGACATGCCCAATTCCTGCAACTGTTCTTTATATGTTTTAGCCTCCAGTCCCCTAATCATTTTTGTTGCTCTTCTCTGCACTCTTTCTAGAGTCTCAATGTCTTTTTTTATATTGTGGCAACTAAAACTGGATGCAACATTCCAAATGTGGTCTTACCACACTTATCAATCAACCAGTTTGTGAATGCTGCAAAATGATCAAGTTGTCCCTTGCTCTGGTATGAGGGTTCTTTGGTTTCCAAGGACATATCACAGTCTACCCCAAATGTACAAAATTGCTTTATTGCTGCACACAACTTCTCCAACAAAAGTCTATTACTTTGGGTTAACTCCACCCTTCTAGATTTGGCAAGTTGCTGTTTCCACATTAATGTATTTAATACTCAATCCTTTATACTTGGCCTTTTAATATTCAGTTAAGACAAAAAGTCTCAAAGTCTATAAAGTAGTATACAACCTTTGCCTTTTTCCAAAAGTTCTTGCACTAGTTGGGATGAGGTGCTGTTTCAGTGTGGTTGTTCTTCTAATTACTATTGAGCTCCAGGCCAAACTCCAGGCTCTGCTCTTAAGATATATTGCTTCTGAGCACTCCAAATGAGCTCCTGAGCCAAACTCCAGGCAAGACTCACATCAGGATATGCTGCTTAGTGTAACTGGTAGGCCTGACAGTTGACTAATAGTCTGACCTGTCTCTAATAGCTGTCAATTCTAGACATTGCCTCTCACTTCCTCACCTCACCTGTATGGCATCTCATTTTCTCCTATGCATCTACATATCTGCATACTTAATGTTTGTATTAAGCTAAGAGGTTGGATGGGATGTGGCTGGTCATTGGCACATCCTTGAAAATGCCAGAATGTGGCTCAATTATCACAGTCAGATTGGACACCAATTTGAATGAGTCCAATTAATAAAGTTGTGAATTAATCTATGAATGCACGAGGAAAGTAGGGGCAGGAAGTGTTTCTGCCTGGCTTCATCTCCATTTCCAAAGGGCAGACAGCAACTCCAACTTTATTCCCTCACATCTGGGTAATGTATCAGGAAAAACTACGAGTATTTAAAGGAATGTTAACCAATTTTCTTAGCACAGGCTCCAGAATATTAAAGTTTGAGGAGTTAAAGTCCTAAAATTTGAGGAGGAACTAAATTTAACATTTCAAAAGACAGGAAACCTTGAATGGATTTCTTATTCTGTAGCAATTATTTTCCCTATCTTTAGAATTCTCTTACATCAAATGTGGCTTATAGACATTCAGCTGTTACCTAATTTTCAATTACATATAAAATGCAATACCTAAAATCTCTTTTACTTCTTTTTTAATCTGATTATTAAATGAGACAATTTACAGTTCGGAATGCATCACTTTTTAAAAATTGGGTCTGTATTTTTTTTTTAAAAAAAGAATGCAAAGTACAATGAATGAGCCTTCTATGTCACAAATTTAATTATAAAGATTAATAGGAATTTGAACAAATGATTTCAAACTTGGAATGGAACACCATCCACTGTAAAAGAGCACCATCCCTGTTTGTTTCTATTAGGATGAAAAAGTTTGAAACAGTTTGGAAGAGCACGTACAGATGACCACAAATCTCACAAAAGGAAAGATAGACTATCTGTAAAATCACACATAAAGTTTGTTTAACAATGTTATATTGTTGCCGATCTACCAACATAAACTCTGGACAAAGGACAATAATCAAAACACAGCACAATTATCAAACATCATTAAAGAATTTTTAGACCCCAGTGAAACTAACATCCACATAACAAACACACCATTCTGGCCTCATTAACATCCTGGGAGAAAAGCCAGGTTTTTACTGACTTCCTCAAGGGAGAAGCTTCTATAAGGCTGGTGGTGCCACATGAAGAATGCAAGCTCATGATGCCCCACCAGGTGACAATGTTTCACTGAGGGGTCCCAGAACAGGTTCTGAGAGGTTTAGTAGGATGGGAAGAAATAATGAATGATTGGTCTGCAAGTATCTTGGCTCTGTGGTATGCCCATTATTGCCCATGTAACTGCATTCTGGACCAACTGTATGCTCTTCTAAGCCAGGCCCATTTACAGAAAAGTTGCAAAAGCCCAATTGAGAGGTGACTAGGCATGTGCAACCATGAACAGCATCTCCCGTTCTTGAAAAAGGCCCAACTAGTATACAAGATGTATTGTTGCAAAGATTCTCCTGGCCATGGCTGCCATCTGTTGTTTTCTTTTCTTTTTAAGCACAAGTTGTGAGTCCAGGAGAGCCAAATATTGTACACCAACAGTGACTGAAGAAATGTGTTTGAAGATAGAGTTCAAAATGGCACATCAGTAAATTCAGGGGGAAGGGGAGATAAAACTCACAGCTGTTCGGTGGTGTTAGAGTTGAGCCAAAGCCAGTTCTTCCCACCCATATTTCAAGAATTAAGAAAGCATCTCCAGAGCATCAGTTGAATGGCCTGGGGTAGAGATACAACCATTGGCTAAATTTCATGCTGACAGATGATCTTGCCCTGCAGGTTCAGGTAGATGTTAAATAGGTACAGGGAAAGAATTGAATCCTGCAGCAACCTACAAAGTAGAGACCTGGGACTCTGATACACCCCCCTCACAACATCTGAAATGGTCTTGGAGGAAGGAGAAGAACCACTGAAGAACCATGTCTCCCACTCCCAAGCTCCTCAGGATACTGTGATCATTTAAATATGAAATCTGGCACATCTGATTCTTAAAATAGCATTTCCATTTTGGAAGGTGGAGTGCCTAAAACTTTCATGCCATTCAGATGCAAAACCCTACAGCTAGCAGAACCTGGTTGGTCTACCATGTAAAACAATATAGCCTGCAAATGAATGAGCTAGTTCTGAATCACAGTAAAAAAAAAATAATTATTATTAAGTGACACCAACAGAAAATCAAATATCAAACTTCCAAATATCTTTTTTCCAATTATTAACAGTTAAGGTAGCAATCATTTCTTTTTATGTGAAAGAAAAACAAACATCCATCTGAAATCATAACTATATGATAATTGATCTGTAATTAGAAATCAAGAAAAGTGAAATCAAAGAGCATTGAGTATTTCAGTTTCTTCAGAATTATTGTCTGGGCTTAGTGTTATTAAAAATTCATCAGAAATCAAGGAATATACATCTAATTATTATATTTGAAATTCAGAGATCAGATCAGATTCACTTAGATGCAAAATTTATAATTATATTTGGATTGCTTCAAAAAAGGCTATTTAGTTATTATATGTCAAAACAGCAATAAATTTTACTCATGTAGCAAACATTTGGAGAGTTTAAAAATTACTGATGAACATGAAAGCCCATTTTAACAGTGAATTCTGTAAAGCTTTATAAATGTTCCTGCCAACCTAGCAGTTCGAAAGCATGCAAATGCGAGTAGATAAATGGGTACCACTTTAGTGGAGAGAGAGCAGCGTTCCATGACATCATGCTGGCCTCATGACTGCAGAAGCATCTTCAGACAGCGCTGGGTCAATGGCCCTTGATATGGAAATGAGCGCTGCCTCCTATAGTCAGCACCGACTGGCGAAGTAAAATCCGTGGGGACTTTTTTATCTTTTACCCTATAAACGCTGTTTGAACAAAAGGTTTTTATCCTGAAGAACACTGAGTGAAAATATATTTCCACCTATTTCCTTGTAAAAAGAATTTGACTTTGATGAAGGGTTTCCTGTTCCTGTTCCATATCCTTAAATACATTGCCTGAAGAAATTTAAACACGCTGCTTGTTTGTGTCTTATGTCCTCTGTAAATTTGGCTTTAAAATATGTATTAAATGGGAAGAGGAGAATGAGTTCAGAATGTTATAGGTAAACATTTAGAGACCTTTGTTAGAAACCAGCACCCCACCCCTTAATTATTTGTAGACTTTTATTTGAATTCTAATTCATTAAGTAACAGCACTATCTGTAATGGTTGTCACTTATTTCTAAATTGAGACAGGTTGTGGTTTGAAGCATATGAACAAATGTCATTAAATCTGTTTTCAGTTATAAATAGCTTAAGGCAGTTTAGTGCTACTATGCTAAACAAATCTTTTGGGATTTAAGAGTTCCTCGTTACTAAATTAGCTATATCCCAATTTTTCCATAGGACTTGAACATAAGCTATATTGGCTTGTTTGCTGATGTGGATTGGGATCCATGCTGGCTAGAACTGCTCCTTCACAGCTTGAAGCTGAATTCCTTTATTAAAAAAAATTCATATAGTAATCATCAACGAACATAGTAGGATTTGCATCTATCTCAAGCACCATAGCATTCCACTGCCTGCAATTCTACTTATTCTACTTATTAATATGCTGTATTTATAGCATATTAATTTATTTATTTCAATTTCTATATTCCCCAGATTGTGGCCATGCTTGCTGGGAATTACTTTTGTGGTACCATCATATTTCAAAAGTTGGGAAATAAGTAATACAAGTGGAAAAATACATTTAGATTGCGACCATATTATTGTCCCTGATATCCAAAGATGGTAACAGAAGGCTGCACAGTGGTTAGATTGAAAGTACTGCAGCTACTTCAGCTGACTGCTAGTTCAGCAGATCAGCGGATCAAATCTCACCGGCTCAAGGTTGACTCAGCCTTCCATCCTTCCGAAGTGGGTAAAATGAGAACCCAGATTGTTGGGGGCAATATGCTATTTAGTATACTGTCTTTGGTGTAAGCCGCCCAGAGACCTCAGAAAGTGGGCAGCATAGAAATATGAATAATAAAATAAATAAAATAAAATAGACAGATGTCAATGCAATCAAGTCTCAGAGAGTAAGACCCAACCAAAGGAATTCTGAGAGTTTACTTAATTAACGATGCCTTGAAACACTTTGAGGATGTATTTACTGACCAGTTAACTCAATAAACATTCACGGATTAGTCCTTCTTGTACCTTCTTAATTATTTAGCTTGATCTGTTGACAAGAGCCTTGGTTAATTAAGATACTCTGAAGATCAAACTTCATTTTGCCCAGAATTCATTGGAGTTGGGCAGCTAATAAATTCAAATATATAAATAAATTTAATGTTCTGCAAATGTCACATTGATTAGCATTTTCAGTCATGAATCAATATACTAAGTAGAATATTGTTACTAATTACAGAAGTATGTTTTTTATTGCAACATTTCTACATAATAGATTTATTTTGGTACTAAATATCATTTTATTTCCTTCAATGGATCAACCCCGGGATTAGAAATTCTGTTGTCTCTAATATTAATCTGCACAAAATAGCTTATATAATATATGAAAATATTATTATTCTCTCTCTCTCTCTCCCCCTCCTTCTTTCCCTCCCCCCCCTCTCATTGCATTTCAAAATATATTCAGAGAAAGTCATTTGGAACTGCAAATAAGGTTATTATACAAGATTTCAAAATAATTTACAAATCTACGAGTTTGGAAATGGGTTGGAATGAACACTGGAAAAAATAAGATATTGAATTAATAGTTTACCCATTCCTGTCTACACATTCTTAATTATGATAAGAAAAGTTCTTGTCTATATCTTTGGTTAGAAACAAGGCCTTTTAACACCAGCACTAGATCAGAGCCTTTTTAGTCCTTGCCCCATTTTTAAAGAATTTCAACTTCAATAAGATCATCTGTTAATACCAGGAGGAACAAATGGTGATAGGTTGTTGTAATAAAGGGGCATAACGTCCTCCTTCCTTGCTTGGACCTTAGATGTATATTAATCCAAATCTTACTGGCTTGCTGTAATTCCAGGTTCCATAATTGTGCTTTGCAGAATGATTCTCCCAATTTCAGTTGACTACACCTAGTTGCACACTCCTCTCTGCAACCCAGCAACATAAGCTACTTGTAACAAAGCTTGAGTAACTTGGGAAAATTAACCAGGGATGCAGCACTTAAGGCACAGGGCTTCTAACATAACCCTGAACTGAACAATCCACCACTCTTTAAAGAATCATGTAACTGACATTGATAGCACTATATAAATCATGACTATTGTGAGGGAAATTCCTCCCTCCTACTCTGAACACAACTGAGTTCAGTATTAATATGATCATGTTAAAATCAGTTTTTATTTTATGAGCAGATTGTGTGTATTTTTTCAGGATGTCTGTGTAAGTATGTAATTTTCAAGAAAACAATCCTTGGAAAAAATAGGCTTCGAACCCACACAGTCTTTTGCTTCTTCCAGCCATATCATCACTTCTGTGACTTACAATAGTGTGGCAACTTCCTGGTTAAGACCATGGTCAAAGTCCATGCTCAAAGAGACCATTTCTTTCAGTTGGGTGGACTTGATATGAACTTCGGGTATTCCTTGGCTTTGGTCTACAGGCTTATCTAGAAAGCATGATCCCTCAGCAGAGGCCATGATATATGATGAAATACTGGAATTTAGGGTTATTTTTGTTGAAGAATCTAGTTAGGGGATGTAACAGAACCAAGTACCTTGAATATGAAGTCTTCACATGGCAACATTTTCTATAAGCATCATTTAGGACTGTGATGGTAAACCTATGGCACCCGTGCCAGAGGAGGCATGCAGGGCCCTCTGTGCGGGCACGCACGCCATCGCCAGGTGCTCTTCTGGTTTTTGGTGCACACATGTGCACGGCCACCTGGTCTTTGCGTGTGCCAGAGCCCTAGAAACCCTAAGACCAGCTGCTCTTTGGGTTTCTAGTGCTCCGGCACAGGTGAAGGCCAGCTGGTCAGCACGCGCCAGAAACCAGAAGACAAGGTGGTCGGCACCCGCATACAAACCAGCCAGCTGTTTTTTGAGTTTCTGGGGTTCTGGTGCCTGCCAAGAGCAGATGGATGGCATGAATGCATGCGCCAGAAACCAGAAGACAAGGTAGCCAGCACACGCATGTGCATATTCTGCCCCAGCTCCAGATTCCCAAGGATTGTGACACACACCAACGGTCCTTATCAAAGTTATAATGTACCAAGAATAAACAAAGTCCAGCAAAGGTTGGCAACCAGCCCAGAAAACAAGATACGATAAGACACTCACTCTCCAGAATGCTCTGTAATAATTACACGTTGTTTCCAGCAAGAAATTACTAACTGTGTGTGACTTAAATAGGCTAAGGGAGTGGCCAATTATCCTCAAACCTTACTCTTGAGGAGACCTCCTCCTCCTGAGTAGCCATTCCTGCCTTTTGGCAGCCCTACATGCTCGAGCATTGAGGAGAGGCTCCTCCACTTCGCTCTCTCCACTTGAAGAGTGGAGGTTCTGAAGGCCCTGGCTGAGTCTCTGCCTCTGGCACCACATCCTCTTCAGCCTCCATGCTGTCCGACATGAGCGCCGGCTGTGCAGGTTGCTGGCGCGACCCCACACCAGTATTCTCGTCGTCAGGATCAGTCACGATCCACGCAGGCTGCTGGCGGGCCACAACAGTGCACCAGCCAGCTGGTCTTTGAATTTCCAGTGCTCTGGCATGCGTGAAGACCAGCTGGCTGGCACACTTGCACGTGCCAGAAACCAAAAGACAAGGTAGCCGGCGCACACATGCGCACCGGTCAGCTGGTCTTTGAGTTTCTGGGGCTCCAGCGCACGCGCATCAGGGATGGGTTTCAAAAAAATTTACTACTGGTTTTGTGGGCATGGCTTGGTGGGCGTGGCATGGCTTGGTGGGTGTGATTTGGTGGGCCTGGCAGGGGAAGGATACTGTAAAATCTACATTCCCTCCCCAATCCAGGGGAAGGTTACTGCAAAATCCCCATTTCCTCCCGATCAGCTGGGACTTGGGAGGCAGAGAATAGATGGGGACGGGGCCAGTCAGAATTTTTACTACTGATTCTCTGAACTACTCAAAATTTCCACTACCGGTTCTCCAGAACTGGTCAGAACCTGCTGAAACCCACCTCTGACACGCATGCACATGCGCACACAGACGTTCTAATTTGGGCACTTGGTGCCAAAAAGGTTCGCAATCACGGATTTAGGGCTACCAATCTGAACTGCAAAAAAAAAAAAAAAGTCCCTAATCCCTAAACTGTAACCTGGTTTACACAGCTTTATTCTAAGAGCAGTAAGCAAACTGAGATTATCTTGAGTACTATAACTATACTCACTTGTTTGTTTGTTTGTTTTTACCTTGAGGGTCACCAGCAACTGTTTTCTTTTTCTTGCCTTTCCTCACATCCATGCATTTGTTTTTCTCTGTACTGGAAAAGTGAGAGGAAAAAAACCCCAAACAGTGTTTATGTCTATAATGCAATACAATGGCAATATACTGAACTCAAAATAGAAAAAAAAAACAGAGATGAAAAGAAAACAAAATATGCTGTTCAGCATGGGAAAGATAGATGGGAGAGAGAAAAAAACTGTGATCAAAAAGCCATCTGCATGCTAATCTGAACGTTTTTCTAGTAAAACAAACATAAGAGAAGACGGAGGAGGGGAGTTGGAAACCCACATTGAAAAGCTAACAGGATCTGTGAACCAAAATAATTACAAGCAGGGAAACACTGACAAGTGAGAAGTAAAGTAAGGAACAGATTGGATTGGCATGCTCTTCTTCACAACGCTGGGAACATGCATTCAGCAGTGTGACTGTTATAATTGGGACAGATAACAAATCTGGCAAAATATTTAAACCTGTCTTCTAACAAACCGATAAACTGTTAAAAGTTCTGTCAACATTGTGAAAGGGAAGGGCACTTGGGTCTGAAGTCTTGGGTTTGATTGCCAAGCTTTGTTACTTTGTGTGTGTGTGCTGTGGGTTACTTTGTGTGTGTGTGCTGTGACATCCTACCTATTCTTTTCTGCTTCTCCCATTTGACTTGAGGGTTGTTTGAATAGAAGGCAGGGTGATTGTTATTCTAACCAGGTTCCCTGAAACAAATCTTCAGAGGATACCTCACTTTGAAAATGCACATGGTATTGAAATGAATTTTTCTGAAGAATGTACTAGCTACAGAGTTGTGCAGATGCAGTAGAATTTACTTATATTATTGGAATGCCGTCATGTAAATTACAAGATACTCTTCTAAAAAGAGCAAAAAAAAAAAGGCAACCTAACTGCACATAAATGGTTCAAGGAGCTATGAAACCAACTTTAGAATGGGGAAGAATGGATGAAGATGTATTCAGAGCTGACTATGGATTGTTAACATCAGCCATTCATGAAATAAATAAATAAATACAAGGCCAAGTAGTTCAAGTAAGTAAGGAGCCCTAATGGCACAGTGCAATATTGCAGGCAAATTCTGCCCGCAGCCTGGAGTTTGATCCTGATCGGGCTCAAGGTTAACTCCAGCCTTCTGAGGTTGGTAAAATGAGGACCCACATTGTTGGGGGCAATATGCAAATAATGCTTCCACATTGTAAAATGCCCAGAGAGTATATGTGTTACTCTGCCTTTCATCTATTCAGATAATGAGACAGTTGACTATTGTTAAGAAAAGAATTTGAAGAGCATAACATGAACATCTGCAGCCATTGGTCCTTCTAGTTTAGTATTGCTTCACCTTAACTGGAAACAGCTTGGTTGCAAGCAGAAAAGATGTCTCGCTCAGCTAGCTGACATTTATTTTAACCCATAAAACTTAATTTTGGATTTTTCAGTGTTTTATCATTGCATTACTACTGTATTGTTTTCTGGGTGTAGAGACTATATTGCTGAACCAGAAATTATTCCCTAGGGGTTTTGAGTTACTTCTAAAAAAAGAAAACTGTACAGCAAAGGAACTAAAATTATTAAGTATTTAATATATTAACATCTTTAGCAAACATAATCCACTCTGATCAAAGGTAGACAATGAGTTAAACCCAATATTGTTCTTGAATTTATTATGCTGCTAAAACATGGAATTTTTACTGATATGCCAGTTCTGGGATGAAGACTTCTGGATATCACAGGTGATATAAAAATACAAACAATTCTAGTTTTTGCTGCCATCTTTTGCAGAAATGTAAAATCCAAGTTCTAAACTCTCAAACATACTATTTAGTGTTCAGAGATCAAAATGTTTGTTTATTCATGTCAAAAGCATCACAATTAAAATAAGGCATATTATAGGACATCAAATTTAAAATATAAAATACCAGATTAAAATATGACAAGCATTTAAAAAGTTAAACAGATCTTGCCCAGAAACTAGCAACATTAATTGCATATTGTCACACTGCCATGAAGACCTCAAGTGTACATTGATCAGGACACAAAGGGCAGGTATCAGGGGTGAAATCCAGCAGGTTCTGACAGGTTCTGGAAAACCGGTAGTGGAAATTTTGAGTAGTTTAGAGAACTGGTAAATGCCACCTCTGGCTGGCCCCAGAGTGGGGTGGCAATGGAGATTTTGCAATATCCTTCCCCCAAGAGTGGGAAAGGAATTGGGATTTTGCAGTATCCTTCCCCTGGAGTTGGGTGGGAATGGAGATTTTGCAGTATCCTTCCCCTGCCAAGCCCGCCAAGCCACGCCTACCAACCCACACCACGCCCACCAAGCCACGCCCACAGAACCGGTAGTAAAAAAATTTGGATTTCACCACTGGGTTGGATATAACTGCCCTTTATCCTTATTCTTTTTAGACTATAATCAATAGATTATGCTGAAGTTTGCCAGTGAGTCTATTTAGTAATTTAAATATTCTTCTTTAGTAGATTTAAATTTAGATTTAAATCTATTAAATTTAGTAGATTTAGTAGATTTAAATATTCTTCTTTAACAAGACTTTTATTTAAGCTAAAAAAAATTTTTTTAAATGCAGCAATGATGGAATACATGTAATCATTTTCTCTCCTACCAAATACCAAACATCAAGAAAACAGGAGAAGATAAACAGAGTCAAAGAAACAAAAATCCAACACTTACGTCTTTAGCTTTCATTCCTACTCAATACAACCTTGTTAACCTGAATCTGTTGCTTATTTACAACAAGGAGGGTTGCAGACGGTGGTAGAAAAAGTTAGGAAACCTGGGTGGAAAAATGGGGTTATTGGTGTATATCTTTAATATCTAGATACTAGATATTATTTTATTCGTGTTTCCCCAAAAATAAGACTCCATCTTTTTTTTCTTTTTTTTTGGAATCCTGAAATAAGCGCTTGGCCTTATTGCCATGCACTCAAAAGCCCAATTGGGCTTATTATCAGGGGATGTCTTATTTTGAGGGAAACAGGGCACATCTCCCATGCATACTTGAATGGGAGAAACAGACAAATCTACCAAAGAAAATAATAGGCTCATAAAAAAGAGATTGTGTTTTGCAATTTTGTTGCCTTGCAAATATGTTCATTTGTCTTATGTTAATCACGCTGATTTGCCAACATAATAATTTCAATTTACCTGATTGTTATGACAATCTATCAACCTCAAAGCTTAATTTAAATCATGTTCTCAATAGACTCTTGTTAAAAAAAAAAAAAAAGCAAATATAATCCACCGTTAAGATTAAACATAGCAAAAATGTTGAAGCTTTACAGAAACGAGGGACATTTGTTTGAGCCACCTTTGGCAAATAATTATATTGTTAGTTAATTTATAAGTAAATGGACATTTATATGTAGTCTCTGTTTAGAACAACATATGCTGTTTGTAAAGTTAGACATGTTTTTTTTTTAATCCCTTGAAATTACATTCTCCACCAAAGCTGAACATTTCTCAATTCAAAAAGTAGACATTACCTGCAGTGGTGGGTTGCCCCCGGTTTGGACCAGTTCTATAGAACCGGTAGTAAAACTGGAGGGAGGCTCCGCCCACCAACCCCAACGTCATCAGAACGCTTCTGCGCAATCACAGACGCTTCTGCGCATGCTCACGGCCCCGTTGCAAACCAGTAGTAAAGGTAAGTAGAACCCACCTCTGATTACATGTCAGTATTAATTTTCAGAAGTGCACAATTGGACATAAGCTTGTTTAACTGAAATGGTTAATTGGCCTGGTATTCTCTGGCAGGAAAGAAAGGGAAGAGATAAAAATTTCAGTCCAACTCAGTTTTCTGGTCCTAGTTAACTTGTGTGAAGGTTTGTGTATGCCTCTTTTTTTTTAAGTAAAAGTTATTTTACGCATTGCCAGAAGCCACAAAATGAACTCTATCTGCATTACATGTCACATTTTTAAAACAAAAACAAAACAGTAACCATCAGCTGAGATTGTTGGTTGAAGGCTGACACTTGTTTTTCTTACATCCTGAAATTATTATGTGAAATGAATGTGTATTTTCTAGTTCCTGGCTTTTGAAAAGGCAACAAATAGATTGCCACTGTCAACTCTGAGGTTTATATTAAGTATGCAAAACAGCTATTCAAGTTTGGAGCTCCCTCAAGTGGATACTTATTCTGTCTAGTGAAAATGAACGTTTATTTCCTGAAAAATTTCATATACAAAAGAAATGCAGAACTGCAATATGTAATCTAATTTCCCCCTTGCCCCCACTGCCTCATTTTACCACTTTCTTTAAAATGGATCCCATGGTACTGTGCAAATGGATTTGTGGCCTCATGCAAATATGCCCTCCATATATTTTTTTTAGATGAAAAGAGTGGGAGAAAAGGGAGAAAAAGACAGGCGTTAAAGAGGATTAGGAAATTATTCTTACCACCTGTAAGAATAGATTTGCTGCATCAATTCAGTGCCCACCATCATGTCCAACACTGTGTCTCCTACAGCAATCAGCCATATGGTTGGAATTCAGAAGCAGTAAATGAGTTCAAAACCAATTCTTTAGCCAATTGGTAGCCTGAGATTCTTTCCTGCTGACAGAAGGGAAGGGAAGGGAAGGGAAGGGAAGGGAAGGGAAGGGAAGGGAAGGGAAGGGAAGGGAAGGGAAGGGAAGGTTAGGTTTCTAATAACATTTTGTGGAAGGGTGATTTCTTAAAATAAATCTTTAACTCAAAGGTGGTTTTTCAAAAGGCAACTGGATTTTCTGGTTTTTCTTTGAAGATGTTTCGCTTCTCATCCAAGTAGCTTCCTCAGCACTTTTGGGACATCCATGACCTGAATGACTGAGAATCTCCATAGACAATAGATCCTTAAGTTAAATTGAATCTAAACATATAACAAAATAATGCAGTTTTCCAAAACTATTTAATCACTTAGGTTGGAGCAAGGTAGAATGCACCCCAATTAATCCCCACCCCCATTATTTACATACATATATATATGCATGTACATACACAAAGACATACATACACACACACACACACACACACACACACACACACACACACAGTAGGGAGAAGCCTATTCTTACTATTATTCATTTTATTCAATCCCTTCCTTTTTCTTTCATCCATAGTGAGAACAGTTTATTTTGATCCTTTCTAGTTGTAATTAATTACTGGTCTATTACACACGCCATCTCATCTTTTCATGGCTATATTCCATACCAGATTTAAATACTGAAAGCTTTGTGAAACGTTCCACATATCCCCCCGTAAAATAGCCTTTCCTGCATCAGTACTTTACCGACCCATCTGACTGGCCCATTAAGAGAAATGTTATTACTCTTCTCAATATATTCTCCCCAGGCAAGAGTTGCACTGTCCTATCATTGAGAATACAGCTATGTTCCTGGGGTTCTGCCAGATTTGGGAGCACCTGTGCCATTCAGCTGATTAACTTGCATTGGGTTGGGAAGTTTTTTACTGTTGCAAATTCTCATTTTATTGCACCTCCCAGCTCCTCCTGAGTCCTTCATCCTCACTGCTGAAGCTAAGGTGTCATGGCATCTTCCCATCATTTAACCAGAAAGCTACTCCCTTCTATCCCATCAAAGCAGCAGCTGGATTTATCTTTGCCCATCATCCTCTGTCTAACCCTCTGTTTAGAATAATTCCAGCAGGTTTTTGGAAGTTTTTGGATTCCTTCGATAATGAGTTTTTCTCACCCTGTCTCTTTGGATTTATTTTGTCACCTTACTGCCTGTGTATAATTTACCATCTATGCTGTTCTACAGCTTCCTGCAATCTGATAAAATGTGGAATAGAAATGTTTAATATGCAATAAGCAAAATAATATACATTTAACAGCCAGGCAAAGTAATTTTGAAGATTTTCTATTTCTACTGAAATCTACTAATAGATGGATTAAAACTAATTCTCCAGTAACATCAAACTGCAAACTAGGGCATACAAAACCTTTGCCAGACCAATTCTCGAATACAGGTCGTCTGCCTGGAATCCACACTGTATATCAGATATTAATACAATTGAACGGGTCCAGAGGTATTTCACGAGAACAGTACTCCACTCCTCTGCTCACAATAGAATACCTTATGCCACCAGGCTTGAAATTTTGGGCTTGGACAACCTCGAACTACGCTGCCTATGGTCTGACCTAAGTATAGTACACAAAATTGTCTGCTACAATGTCCTACCTGTCAATGACTACTTCAGTTTTAACCACAATAATACACAGGCAAACAATAGATACAAACTCAAGGTAAACCACTCTAAACTTGATTGTAGAAAATACGACTTCAGCAACAATTTCAATGCCTGAAATGCTCTACCCGACCTGTTGTTACATCCTGAAACCTCCATAGTTTCAACCTTAAACTGTCTATGGTGGACCTCACCCCATTCCTTAGAGGTCCGTAAGGGGGCGTGCATAAGAGCACCAGTGTGCCTACCATCCCTGTCCCACTGTCCCATTTATTTGTACTCATTACCTGTGCTCATGTCCATGTTTATACTTACACCTGTTATCTCATACATGTTTGACAAACTAAATAAAATAAAATAAATAATAAATAATAAATAATTGTTTTCTTAAATAAAGACTGAGGAAGGAGTGAGAAAATGCATTAGTAATGTACACAGCTTGAGAGCCAGTTTGGTGTAGTGGTTAAGGTACCAGGCTAGAAAGTGGGAGACCATGAATTCTAGTCCCATTTGATTCTCATGGGTGATCTTGAGATGTCATTCTGTGTCAGCCCTAGGAAGCAGGCAATGGCAAACTATTTCTGAGACCTTGCCAAGGAAACCACAGGGTTTCTTTAATCCGTATAATTGCCAGAAATAAAAATTTAAAAAAAAATGACTCGAAGGCACACAGAAAAAATGTAGGCAATCTTTTACTCAACAGAGTAAAAATCACTCTTGAATAAAATACTTTCTGAACATCTTTTCAATTCCTACATTTCAATTACAATTGCAATTACAATTCAATTACAATTACAATTTTATCTATTCTTAAATTTGCATCTTGTGAGAAGCTATCTCTGGGTTAGTATTATGGTTATGCAAAGAAGTTCTGGTTTGGATTTACTGTTATATATCTTCTAGTATGACACTGACTTTACATTTTAAGGAAGAATGCAGAAAATAAAAAATTAAATATAAAACACCCACACATAACAGAATTAGTCGAGTGAGCGGGTGCACCAGAAATATCTTCTGTGGTATCAGATGCCAAAAATGACATCTAACATTTAAGCATCATAAATCTTGAAATAAATTTTTCTTTCGTATAGCAATCACTGTCAAGCTTTTCTTTAAGAATGAAACATCAAATATAGCAAGATAGCTTCCCTCCCCTCAAAAGCCCAACAGTTTGGTAGATGTTTTTGTATTGAAAGAAAAACATAAATGTTCTCAAATTTCTTCCCGCTCCCTAGCAATTGTATTGCTAAAAGGAAACAGAAGGAGTTGCAGTTAAAACACAGTTGGAGTCTACTGGACTGGCAAAATCTGATTTAAGACTAGGAAAAATAGACTTTTAGTGCTTAGCTATAAAATTATTTGAATTGATCTTGGAATATATATATATATATGTATGTATGTATGTATGTATGTATGTATGTATGTACGTACGTACGTACGTACATACATACATACATATTATATAATTTCTTAGTTTTCTTGACCCCCAACTATGGGATGTTTTCATTTCCCTTATAGTCAGTGAATGATGTAGGCCTGAAGGATCATGCTCTGCATTTCTTTGCTGTAGAGCAGTGTCAAAATTTAAGGCCCGGGGGCAGGATCCGCAGGGTGCTCAGATCTGGCCCACACGGCTGGCCTAGAAACAGCAAAGGACAGACCCATGGTGCCTCTGCCAAAAAAAAATGGGGCTGGGGGGGCATGTGCACCCCCCCCCCAGGGCTCCATTTTAGCTGGCAGAGGGCTATAAAAACAAAGGGAGAAACGTTTCCCTTTTTGCATTTGAGCATGAAAGAAGGAACAGGAAAGTAGAAAGGAATAGAGGAAAGAAAAAGAAAAAGAAGAAAAGATGGGAAGAGAGCAAGGAAGGAAAAATAAGGAAAGAGGGGAAGGAAGAAGGAAGGAGAAGGAAAAGGGAAGGAAAAAGAAAAGGAAGGAAGGAAGGAAGGAAGGAAGGAAGGAAGGAAGGAAGGAAGGAAGGAAGGAAGGAAGGAAGGGAGGGAGGGAGGGAGGGAGGGAGGGAATTGAGTTTGACACCCCTGCTGTAGAGCATTAGGCAGTATATAGTATTCTAAGTAGGATTGTCTCATGAATCGTAGAAAGCTATGATGGAGATTTAGAAGCAATAATCTCTCAAAGAATGCCTTGCTTAATGATGTGCTACTATCACTTACTATAGGCAATAAGGATAAGAGTCTATCTCAACCTTAAAAGAGGTTGAGTTAGAAAGCATCTTCATCAAGGTAATGCTTTGCCCTTGAAGTGCATTTCTGACCACTAGTCCAATTTATGGTGATAAGGACCTCTCTGCCCTATTCCAGTTCAACTGAATCTTTCTACTTAAAAAAGAATTGTATGGAATTCATGGAGTATATTTTTAAGGCTACCAAGTCTGGATTGCTAGAATCCAGTTGTCTACCAGATCATCGCAAATAGGATTTACTGTCTGTCTGGGCTGCCATCTAATGATTGTCTGGATTTGTGTAGAATAGACATGATAGCTTTAGTTTATTTCTCATAAATGGATGTAAGATTGCAACTATGGAGCAATAAAGTTTATTGAAGTCTAGATACCAGAATGGTACAGGGATTATAAAAAAAAATGCAAAGGGGTTTCCCATTCTACAATATCCAGCTTTTATCTCTAAAACCCTAAAAATACGATTCTTTGCCAAACGAGAGCACACGTACCCTCAAAAATATATTCTTTAAATGTACCTTTAAAAATTTAAGTGCACTTTTTAAGGGCTTGCTGATTTTCTGCATATATAAGGGTCTAAGAGCTCATCCTAAATCTCCTTTAAATCCCCCATTTGTTAAGTCTAATAAACTAGCCTAAGGTGAAATCATTTGTGCTTGTTAAGCAGTTGCTTGTAATACTAAAGCCCTGTCATTCTGAAGATGTTCAGGTGATATTTTTGGCACAATGTCATTAATAATATTTCATGGTACAGGTCTATATTCTGTAGGTGTACTCAAGGATAAGCTCCATTCCAGCAGTATTGCTCTCCAGGTAAATGAGAAAAGAAATATGATTTAAGGTAAAGGTAAAGGTTCCCCTCGTACATACGTGCTAGTTGTTCCCCACTCTAGGGGAATGTTACAAAGCTGAAGAGCCAGCACTGTCCGAAGATATCTCTGTGGTCATGTGGCTGGCATGACTAAATGCCAAAGGCGTATGGAATGCTGTTACCTTCCCACCAAAGGTGGTCCCTATTTTTCTACTTGCATTTTTTATGTGCTTTCGAACTGCTAAGTTGGCAGAAGCTGGGACAAGTAATGGGAGCTCATCCCGTTACACGGTGCTAGGGATTCGAACTGCTGAACTGCCGACCTTTCAATCGACAAGCTCAGCATCTTAGCCACTGAGCTACCGTGTCCCTTAAATATGATTTTAACAGCTCTAATATAAGAACAGTTCTCCAGAGTTTTGGCCTACTAAGAGATATGGCTAGCAAAGTTGATAGAAGTTTTTTGTTATCTTCTCTAGAATGGGGCTGTTTTGCTTTTGCAGCATTCTTCTTTCAAGAACACAGATATGAAATCTTTCTCTGTGATATCCTCATAAATGAAATAGTAATCTCTGAAATATTTGCACCTTGGTGAATCAGTCTTCCTCTTTATATCTCCCTCTTTGGGCCAGAGGATAGGAAAACAGATCTGTTTCTGCACTTCGTTTTCAGAATAAATTGATGCAGAAATGTAATGTAAACTAGTACCCTCCAGAGATATCCAGCTACATAAACCTCAATATAGCTAGTAGTCCAAGGTTTTGGAAAAATTATTATGTCCATGGTTATTTACTTATACTATTCAAGTGTAAACCGAAGTGTGTCTTCTATTTAGAATTTCTTCTGGGCCTTTTTATATATAAATAGTATTAATTAAAGCAGGAACATTTCCTCTGACTTCCTTTTTCTTCTTTCAGGAACAGATGTATTTGTGCACATTTCCAAATATCATCTCGATGGCCTGAGAAAATGTTTTTATACAAATCAATTCTCCCTTGGTTCGTTAGCAAAACTCTTTCTTTCTGTTTTTGTATGTAATGAATAAATAAAAGTGACAGGAATGTGACAGCAAACAAGTAGCAGCTTTACCATTGTGGAAATAGATGTGTTGATAATAAATCAAGCTTGCACCAATCAAATTCTTCTTGGGAACCATTTTTCCATTTATATTAACTCCAGGAAAAGTGCACAGTTAACATTAGTCACAGAAAAGCATTTTGGTATCCATTTTCAGTGTTTTTAAAAAAATTATTCCATGTTAAGTTTCTCTTTCACTTGTGTCCTTATTAAAGATCTGTCATTCTAACAATTTTTACGGAATTATTTTTCTCTATTAGGTTTTTTTTATTATTATTATGCCTTCTCCATTTTCAGCTTCGCATCTCTTAACAAATTATTGCATCGATAAATCTTTGTGATCCTTTACCTTCAGCTTTCCACCCTGAGTCTTTCCTTAATTATTTTTCTTTCCACAACATTTTCATCCTCTTTCTCCAGGTATTAAGTATCTCCCTACTCTATTGCATTTTTAACTCATCTGTCATCCCTTTTTCATTTTACTAACATCTCTTTGCATCCAAATTTCACAACCTCTTCATTTTTATTTTTTCTTCATTTTCACACTAAAATCACTGGGTCCCTTACACTCTTTCACCCATTTGTTCATACAGTATTGAAACATTTCAGGTCTTTCTGTGCCTCCAACCTCTATTACTCTCATTTATTGGTGAATCACTCCCAGGAACACCACATGAGACAAGGACTGTGTGCTGATGTTTCACCAGCAATGCGTAGATTTTATTACTCACTATTATATTTGATTGAATTTGCCCAAGGTTATGTCTCTTTTTACTTGCCTAGACTTAACCTTATTTTACCAATTTCATGACTGTGTCCCTAAGGTTAGAGATACTGTTTTGAATGACTGTGCCTGTACTGTACTGCTTTAATTGTTGTTAGCAAACTAGTTAGGACTTCCTTGCTCAGTCATAACTTCAGATGATTTCTGAAGAAAATCAAAATGCATCTGTGGAATAGTCGAGAACTGCCTACTAGTCAATTTCAAAAAAAACTAGTCCAAATGGACTGGCCTCCTAATTCAGTGTTAGAGTACAGATAGTCCTCGACTTATGACCACAATTCAGTCCAAAATTTCTCTTGCTAATTGAGGCATTTGTTAAGGTTTGTCCCAATTTATGGCCTTCCTTGATACAGTTGTTGCTAAGTGTTGTTATGTGAATCACTGCAGTTGTTAAGTTGGTAACATGCTCGTTAAGTGCTCACAAAAGAGGATCACATGACCAGTGGTGGATTTCAAATTTTTTTACTACCGGTTCTGTGGCTGTGGCTTGGTAGGCGGGGCATGGCTTGGTGGGTGTGGCAGGGGAAGGATACTGTAAAATCTCCATTCTGTCCCCAATCCAGGGGAAGGTTCCTGCAAAATCCCAATTTCCTCCCAATCAGCTAGGACTTGGGAGGCAGAGAATAGATGGAGGCGGGGCCAGTCAGAATTTTTACTACCGGTTCTCCGAACTACTCAAAATTTCCGCTACTGGTTCTCCAGAACTGATCAGAACCTGCTGAAACCCACCTCTGCACATGACCCTGGGACACTGCAACTGTCATAAAAATCAGCCAGTTGTCAAGCATCTGAATTTTGATCACATGACCCTGGAGATGTTGCAACAGTCATAAGTGTGAAAAACGGTAATACATCGTACTTTTTTCAGTGCTGTTGTACCTTTGAATGGTCACTAAATGAACATTTGTAAGTTGAAGACCATTTGTAGGGTAGGGCTAAGGTTGCAGTAACATGCTAATGATATATGATATTTATTTGTTAAATTTCTATGGCCACTCATCTCACTTGCAAGCAGCTCCCACATAGAACCTGCAAGGATTTGAAAGTCAAACCAGCATTGAATTATGGGAGTTATAATCTTTCACTTCTTGAACAGTGACTGGTCAAGAAAGGCTAAACTAGATGATGCAGGAGTTATGGTGTCCTTAATTCAACACATGGTATTCTGCCATAAACTTCAACTGAGAAAAAGTACGGAGAGCTATTTTCAAAAAAGCTACCTAGTGGATTTTCTGGCTCAGAGATACTTTTTAAAAAGGTGAAATATAATCATGTACGTAAGTAAAACAATTCTGCTGCGACTCAAGTGCATCTCTGCTTCAAAGCTGTATAATTGCTACCTTCCTCATTTGCTTTTCTCTCTCTCTCTCTCTCTCTCTCTCTCTCTCTCTTTGGAGACTTGAACAAGTAGGAAAATTAGCAATAAACACGAGGAGGATGCACACGTGAGCACAAACGCTGCTGAAAAATAACTCTTTTAAGCATCTCTGCCTCGTTGGCTCCAATTAACCTAAGTATTTTTTATAGGTTGCCGTTAGCTGCAATCAGTCATGTTTTCCTCAGTTGGAACTAATAATAATAATAATAAAATCCATCATTATTGTAACTTCGCACAAACATATATATTATTTTTCCTTTTTCCTGAAGTATTTTAAACTTCCATTTACCAATGAGAACTTGCGAAGAGAACTAGCTCAATTTTCTGTCGCGTTCACTTGATCCTTCATTGTAATCAGGGGTGTGTGGGCCAGGCAAGGTCATGAACTGTAGCTATGTTTGTCCCTGTATGAAATTGCCTATTTCCAGTGCCATTAAGTACTCAGCAGCTTCCCTCTTCTTTGCCCCACTGTTTTTAATCTGCTGGAGCACTTCAGAAGTAGTGCTCCAGTTGTGGACGTCTTTCAGAGATTACTGCTTTCCAGAGAACCAGTCAACTTGCAGCCACCATCTTTTAGAAGGCACAGCAGGGCTTAGCTTTAAAGCTTTCTGACCAAACTCCTGCCTCAAAGAAACTAGGATGGCAATCTTACAAATAGCATTGCCTTTCGTCCCTTTCCTGTCATAGCTTTGTTGGCTTTTCATGGGCTGAAGATTACATAAATAAGCAAAAACAAAAAAAACAAAAAACAAAGAGTGGAATTTTACTCATTTACCAAAATGGTTGATGTAATGCCTCCTTTGCACAGATATGCCTCTTGGCATATGGAGTATTATAATGAGAGATAAAAGACCTCTTTAGAAGGGATGAAATCCAGCAGGTTCTACCAGGTTCTGGAGAACTGGTAGCAGAAATTTTGAGAAGTTCAGAGAATCGGTAGCGGAAATTTTGAGTAGTTCAGAGAATCGGCAAATACTACCTCTGGCTGGCCCCAGAGTGGGGTGGGAATGGAGATTTTGCAATATCCTCCCCCCAGGAATGGGGAAGGAATGGAGATTTTGTAGTATCCTTCCCCTGAAGTGGGGTGGGAATGGAGGTTTTACAGTATCCTTCCCCTGCCATGCCCACCAAGCCACACCACGCCCACCACACCACACCACGCCCACCAAGCCACGCCCACAGAACCAGTAGTAAAAAAAATTGGATTTCACCACTGCTCTTCAGGGCCCAACTCCATCAGTCCTTCCTGAATCCTGCAAGCTTTTTTGTGGAGAATATTAGAACCGTGGTGGTACAGTGGTTAGAATGCAATATTGCGCGCTAACTCTGCTCGTACTGCCAGGAGTTCAATTCCTTCAATCCTGACCAGCTCAAGGTTGACTCAGCCTTCCATCCATTCAAGGTTTTTAAAATGTTGTTAAAGGTTGTTAAAAACAAAAGATTGTTGGGGTCATTACACTGACTCTGTAAAAGACTTAAAGAGGGCTGTAAAGCACTGTGAAGCGATATATAAGTCTTAAGTGCTATTGCTATTGCTAATATTGCACTGAAAAACAGAATTACATGTGGTGCATGACACAACGGTTGTCTTATTTTCCAAAATTAAGCATTTGATCACAGAAGAAATGATCCAAGACATTCATCCACATTAAATAAAATGCAACAGCAAGATTCAACTAATCCAGTTGATTCCCATTTTTAGGAATGGATGATTGCTGCCTTGTCCATCTTAGCACGAAAATCTCTAGAGCTGGCCCCGTTAACGTAGAGTTACTTTAAAATATTCACCTCTACTTTACACAAAAGATAACCAGTTGGCAGGATGAACTTAGTGTTAAGTCTTACATTGTACCTGCAACTGACACTCTTAGCACATAATAATTCCCAGGTGAATGTGTAAAGTGCTTATA
This sequence comes from Pantherophis guttatus, assembly GCF_059756535.1. Taxonomy (NCBI): domain Eukaryota; kingdom Metazoa; phylum Chordata; class Lepidosauria; order Squamata; family Colubridae; genus Pantherophis; species Pantherophis guttatus. The sequence continues at coordinate 139,792,752 of NC_142065.1, forward strand.
CAGAAAAGCCATTGCCTTTGAAGTAATGACAGTTGATACGAAATGTCTGTACATAATATGATTTGTGAATCATATACATTACTGAAATTTGGATGGCTCTGCATTCTACTTTAGAGGAGAATCCTTCAGCTTTCACTGAAAGGCTGCCAGACTATAATCCTCTACTGAAGATGTCCTATATTTAAAGGGTTGTCTATTCCAATCCAGAATTTAAAAGTTTGGTTTTTTTTTAAGGCAGAAAGAAGTCTTGAAGTTTTCCACTAACAACTAACTAACTAACATTAACAGTAGTGTCCAACAACAGACACATTGCAGGAAGAAATGTCACCTGGTCATAACAAACTATGATGAGATATGTTGCATTTCTATTAGAGAGATTTCTTCTAAATTTATATCTAGATAATAAATAAGTTTAGAAAACTGTTGCACACAGAGAGCGATTAAGATGCAAAAATAAAAATGCCAATTTCACTAATTTTCACATTTTAAAAATGTTTTTTCCATGAAGAAAGTTGTACATATGTATTAAGCATTCTCGTTTCTTAATAATAAAAAGAAAAGAAAAGAAAAAGTAATTCTCACTCATTTGCACCAGCCAAATTCAGTAAGCATTTCCAGTGGGAAAAAAGCCACACTTGTCAGCCCTTCAGCTTTTAACAATAGGAAAAAAAGGGAGAATGGGGAAGAGGAGAATAAAAGATGGTAACTCTAATTTAACATCACAAGCATCATGTAACATATATTCAAATACAGAATTTAAAAGCTCAGGATATGAGCTTTTGCTTAATTGGATGGATCTGTTTTTCTTGGTCCCATTCACAAATTGAGGGGGAAGGGAGAAAGAGAGAGAGAGAGAGAGAGAGAGAGAGAGAGAGAGAGAGAGAGAGAGAGAGAGAGAGAGAGAGAGCACTATCTCTTTGAGTATTTTCATAGATCTTGAGAATCTATCTCCAAATGTTGATCATTAAAGACAAAGAAATCGCTTTTGAAACAGTGCATTGATTTATTTTTAATTAGCTGATAACCCAGAGTTGCCCGGGTATTTATTTATACCAATCCCGTATTAGACAGGAAGAGCAACTTCACCCTGAGCCCTGATTTCGGAAGAATTAAATTGGTTAAAAATGTTTTCCCTGTGCCCCCAAAAGCGTCAAGTAAAATGATACCACCTTGTTGTTTTGCTAGCTGATCCATGATCATTTCATATGCGTTTTTCTGATCTTGATTTAGAAGTGGCTTCTTGTCTGCGATATATGCACTAAGCTGTTCAAAGTTGTAGTTCTTTTCTCGTATGTAATCTGTGTGAAGTATGTCGTGTCGGTCTCATAGTGGTGCAGGCAGGCTGAGTTGCAGTAATGTTTTATTGATCATGGCCATACATTTGTCCTCAAGAATAATCAAAGCCTTGTTGAAAATGTCCGGACCAAACGTAATTTCTAATGTTCGATTTTCCCTCTACCAGAGGGAGCTCCCTTGTGGAGTATTGTGAAGCCATTACCATGGCAACTCCACTATACTATACAGTAGAAGCCATTTTAAGGCAGTCCAGTAGAAGCCATTTTAAGGCACAACAGGCTGTATCTTAACAGAACACACTCCGAGGGATGTTAGGGGTGTCTTACCCCCACAGTATTTCTTTCCAAAGAGTAAGTCATCTGTGTACCAAGCTTGATTGAAATTGCTAGGTTGGTAAAAGATTACCCAACAAAGCATGCTGCCAGCACCAGATTTGAAACAGTAACGGCTGTTGCTATTAAAGAATCCTTGCACAGGCCTGATGATGGCAGATGAGATTCTGCTGAAACGTTGCCAAGATACTCTCAATCTTACACGGGAAAAGACCTGAATACACTAAGACTTGCATATCTGTACCCATGAAAATCTATGAAAACAAATATATATATGGCTGTTTGTATGTATGTATCTTCCAGCATAACTCTGGAACACCTCAAGCAATTTCAATCAAGCTTGGTAAAAGATTACCAACCTAATCCAAAAAGAAACCCCCACTAAAATCCAAGACAGAGAACAAGAAAATGGCAAAGCCCTCCTCCCATACATAAAAGGCACCACAGACAAAATCAGCAAGATCCTCCACAAACACAACATCAAGACAGCATTCTGCACAAACCAAAAAATATCCACCATCCTAAGAAACCCCAAAGACAAAATTGAGTTAGAAAATCAAGGAGTATATGAAATCCCATGCACTGCCAGCCCCACCACATACATCGGACAAACCAACAGAAGAATAAGTGCACGCATTGAAGAACACAAGAACTCAGTCAGAAAAGAGGAACCAACTTCTTCCCTGGTCCAACACCTCAAAGCCACAGGACATGATATTGACTTTAAAAAGACCAGAACTATTGCCAAAACTGACCACTTTAACAACAGAATAATCAGAGAAGCCATCGAGATAGAAAAACGTCCACATAGCATGAATAAACAAGATGATACCTCCCGCCTACCAGCCATTTGGAAACCCGCCCTTATTGACAAACGAGTCCCTAACACAAAGATTGACACCAGACCCACACTCACGAGAGCCACACAGGATGCAACCACCACATATCCACGCAGAAAGCAGATTCAAACCCAAACTAATGATGAGACACGACCCCGGACCAGAAGCCAGACCACAGCTGCATCATTAGTCACTTTAAACCCAATCCATATATGAAGCAGACTGATACCCACCATGAAGAGTTGGCACGGCCACGAACACGAAGCCAAACAGCAACACAGCTCACCAGCTCAAATCCCCCTGCTACTCAGACTAACCAGAGCACAACCAAGCCCCCACCTAAACAGAACACACACCCAGCTAATCAGAACACAGCCAACCCCCCATCCAATCAGAGCACAGCCAAACCCCCAACCAATCAGAACACACCTCCACCCAATCAGAACACAGCCAAGCTCCCACCCAATCAGTTCACACCCCCACTGGCAGTTAAAAGGAAGAAACAGCTGCGATCACACACATTGCTCCTAGAAGCACGAAGCCGAGAACATCAGCCTGAAGATGACGAATGAGACTTCGTCGAAACGTTGCCAAGAAACATACAAACACCCGCGAAAACCTATATATATATATATATATATATATATATATATATATATATATATATATATATATATATATATATATATGTGTGTGTGTGTGTGTGTGTGTGTGTGTGTGTGTGTGTATAGTTAATATTTCGGGTTTCTTCCCGTGTAATTGTGGATGTATCCCTAAAAGGGTAGAAGCGACGTTTCGGCAGAATCCCATCTGCCATCATCAGGCTTATGCCAGTACAGTTAAATTCACCAGGTAAGGTGTTGTAATTGAAAAGACAACTTACATTTTGTCTCTTCCATTTCAAAGTATACACCCATCCAAGTGCATCCATATCCAACAGTAGCATTTTGCTCTATACTTTAAGATGATAAAAATGACCACCTGAATCATCTTGACTTAACCCTCTTTCCATAAAAGTGAGGCCAAAGTGAGTTCTGAACAGCTGTCAAGGAAGGCCCGGTGGTCTTGATTGTCTCGATGTTGTGTCTCCAACATAATTAAGAGATCATTTGCCTTTGAATATAAATCTAGTAGATCAAATCAGTTAGGGAAGCATGATTCCCAACTTGATTTGAAGGGAAGGGAACTGTACTGGTTTTAAGCAATAAGAATTTTAAAAACATTTTGTGAAAAGATGTCAGTCTATCCCACCCTTTTAGGTTCAGGATTCTATTTCATAAGAGGAAGGAATGTGGAATGAATTATTTAACTCACACATCTCCTTTTGAAAGAGAAATATGTATTACCAGGCTTTGAGGTTCTCAGGGCTTCTTCTCTGGCAGAAGGAAAAAGCTCCTGACAACTGCAAGGGAGATGTAACCAAAGAGCCCCCCCCCTTTTTTTTTTTTAAAGTAGAGTGACTGTTTCTGTCAATTGTTTTTCATGAAGTGACTGTAGTGTCAACTGATTTCTTTTCCTCCAACTGCAGATCATAATCCCCACATTTAAAGCAATTTGGATGAGTGACAAATTTGGAGAATAATGCCACCTTGTATTTTTTTTTCCCAGAGGCTTTTACAGCAAATTTGTACAGGGAGCAAAAATACCTGGGTAAACAGGAGGGGAAAAAAGTGAGAAGGTAAATTGCAGGCATATCTATGCAGCATCTTGTGACAGCCCACATTCTCCTGCAGAATTGTGGATTTGATTTTATGTCGATGCATCAAGATGGTTGATGGGTGAATCAATTGTATTCTATTCTATACTTTTTCCCCCCTTCTCTGTTATTGAAGTGTCTGCCTATAACAGGCACTAATAGCAAACTATAGCAGCCCACAGCACATCCAATAGTTCTCAACTGTAATCTTCAGTCACTCAGTGTAGAAGTTTGCTTTTGGTGACAATGGATACTGCTTAAAGAAATAAGTTAAAGCTTCAGAGGGTTTACTCAGCCTTGCCTGCAAAGTTCAGATTTTTCACATTCAGCCTATACTTTGGGGTTTAATTTAAATTTCAGTTTAAAGAGGAGACAATAGAAGGTTGGTGAAATGCTACTGTAGTTAAAGGAAATAGCAACAGCACTTAGACTGATATACCACTTCATAGTGCTTTACAGCCCTCTCAAAGCGGTTTACAGAGTCGGCATATTGCCCCCAACAATCTGGGTCCTCATTTTACCAACCTTAGAAGAATGGAAGGCTGAGTCAATCTTGGCAGTCACCAGTCAACAGAATTAACCCGCAATACTGCATTCTAACCACTGCACCATCATGGCTCTTAGATGGTGGATGGCTGGCTAGATAAGTTTGAGTGATCAATTTCCAGTTGTTGGCTTAAAAAATTTAGACAGCCAATAGATGGTAGCAGAGAGACAGACTTTTATCCATCTGTTTGCTGCCATTATTATATTATAGAATTACATGTTAGGGAACTGATATCCATGTTTAGTGCAGTAAACGCTGATATTTTCTTAATTGTACCAAGTTGCTTCTTTATTAGAATCACTTTCTACACAGACAGGTACTGCATCTGTACTAATGTACCATATAAGTAAAATATAGCATATTATAATCTATTGCTATTAAGACAGTATCACTTGGCTGTCAATAAGCTAGGGTACATTCCATGCCATCCCTCCTGACAACTCATATCTGGTTTTCCTTGTTATATTCTTTCCACCCTATTGGTGGTGTCACCCTCAAGTTTCCCTTACTCCTTACCTTTCAGTTTGTCAATCCTCAATATAAGTGGATTCTCATCCTATGCCTGTGTCTGAATAGGTGGCTCAGTGGCTAAGACACTGTCAATCAGAAAGGTATGCAGTTCGGTGGTTCGAATCCCTAGTACAGGTCTCCTGCATGAGAAGGGGGTTGGACTAGATGACCTCCAAGGTCCCTCCCAACTCTGTTACTGTCTGTGTCCCTGAAAATCCTCCAGACAGATACACAGCGTCTACGCCCTTCTTGCTCCACTGAAAAATTTTATAGTTAGAAAAGGATATACTATAGAAATTACTTTATTTTTACCATGTATGTGGTGTGTTGGTTCTTTTACTCGCCAATAAAATATGCAGATTGTGGGATCTTTATCTTTCTTATTTCTTAGTGATAGAAAGGAAAATATCAGGTAAAAACTGTTGGCTGCAACAGTAATTAGTAAGCAGCTACAGTATATTAAAGCAAGAAAGCACTTCCAGAAGCATAAACCCAGAGGATTCTGGGAGAGGAAGTTTGAGACTTCCTTCCTTTCAGTCTACGGTGTTATCCTTGTTGCTTCTATCACAGATTGATCGATGATGTTCCATCAAATTTATTTATTTATTTATTTATTTATTGGGACTTATATTCCGCCCTATCTCCACAGGACTCAGGGCAGCTCACAACAATAAACAAAAACAAACAAACCATTGAAACAAAGTCCATAATAAAATTGACAAAGAAATCCAATAAAACCCCATTAAATTCTGTTAAAAACCCCATCGGTCTAGGGCGGCTAGGTGAAATAGCCACGTTTTCAACCCACAGCGGAAGGAGCAAAGGTCGGGGGCCATCCAGAGCTCCAGAGGGAGTTGATTCCAAAGGGTGGGTGCGCCTACAGAGAAAGCTCTCTCCCTGGGGGTCACTAGCCAACATTGTCTGGCCGACGGCACCCTGAGTAGGCCCTCCCTGTGAGAGCGCACCGAGCGATGGGAAGCTGTTGCTGGCTGCAGATGGTCCGCCAAATATCCCGGGCCTAAGTGTTAACTCCTTGTGACCATGTAGATTTTCTCCATGGCATTCTATTAACAGTCCACCCATCACCAATGTAATGGAGTCCATGCTCTTTGCTGCTGTTTGTCCTTTTCTTCTCTTTCTTTTTTCCTTTCCCAGCATTAGAGCTGTTGCCGGAGATTCACAAGAGAGGCTTTTAAGCTATACTAATAAACTTGATTATTCTGCTTAAATTGTCACCATTAAACAACCAAAACAGTTTTTCAGCAAAAGGAGCGTGTATTTCTAAATTGTTCACTACAAATGTTTTTTTTTAAAGAAAAAATTAAATAGGCAATTTCAGCTAAGTCATATCTTGGGTGAGTTATGCAACTAATGAAATCTTCTTTGCCCATCTGTTTATTCAGTCATTTGTGAGGAGGGGGGAATGCAAGCTTTCTTGCTTTTAAGTGCCCAAATTCTTTCTCAGTTTAGAATAAATTACACAAAATAATGGGGAGGGAGTTGAAATATCTCTCTGTACCTGAAGAAGAATCTAATGCCATCTGACACTGAATAGTGACTTACTGTAAGTAGCTGTTGAATTTAAATGCTTTGAAATATTCCTAGCTTTTTAAATTGTATATATTTATATATCACAAGTATAGTCAACCAACAACATTCAATCAGTCAATTCCAAAAATTAAATTATGTTGAAATACCATAAATATTATAAAATCATAAAGCAATACATAATCACATAGTAAAAATAAATAAATAAATTCTGATGTCAGCATTGAAAGGTCAGATAATTAATTACAATGAAGCTCTTGTGGTAGAAGAGCTACTGTAAGTTGTAGCAAAAAGTTTCTGAATTCTTCTAATTAATCAATAAATCTAAGAGGAAGATATTTGGAGAAGGGGATTCCAATAGATTTTATCTTCTGTGATCAGTGGAGAGCACTCCAACTAAGTTCATCAGAATGGTGCAAATATATTACAGTCATTTTTTTGTTTTTATTCCTTTATCATTTTCCCAGGCACCATATCAATTGAACTACTTTTTCTTCCTTGTATTTATTCCATCCTATACATCCTGTATTTGTTGGCCTTCAACTCTGACCTTTTATCCAGAGAAGTTAAGAGCTCAACTAGATATGAAGGTGGATTTGAAGCTCCCCTTAGTCCTATTAGCTTGTGAACATGGAACATCTAATATAACAGAGTTGGAAGGAATTTTGGAGGTCTTCTAGTCCCACAACCTGCTGAAGCAGGAGACCCAATACCATTTCAGACAAATCATTGTCCAATCTCTTCTTAAACACAATTGTGCACCCGCAACTTCTGGAGGCAAGTGGTTCCACTGGTTAATTGTTCTTAATGTCTGGAAAGTTCTCCTTAGCTCTTTGATTAGTTTCCACCCATTGCTTTTTGTCCTGTCTTCAGGTGCTTTGGAGAAAAGGTTGACCAGTTCTTTGTGGCAGCCCATTAAATATTGGAACACTGCCATCATGTCACCCCTCGCCCTTCTTTTCATTAGACTAGGAATGGTTGAATTAGAAATAGAAATGGATTGTCATTTTCAACAGTAGCTGCTGTGAAGACTTGAATGCCAAAGTCCCTTCCTCCTCTTCTCCAACTCTTGGAGAATCACAACAACAACAACAACCCAATTTATTTTTCCACTCAATCCAATATTTATTCCCACCTGGGAAAAGACAGCTTTGTACTACATTCAAAAATACTGGATCACAACAGAAGGTGCATGGAATCCTGGAAAGGCACATATTCTTACAGTACGTGTGACTTCCTTCACCACTTTGCCCAAATAAATCTCCTTATGCTGGAAATACATATCAAGGGAGCCACACCTTCCCACTTCTTTCAAGGAAGGAGTTTCCTCCATGACCTCTGTCCTTGCACTCCTATCCCTACATGCAGACTGCACCCACTTTGGCAGCTTTTTGAAATAAGCAAGCAGATTTGCTTTGATTGTATTATATGCAAATGACAGCTGAAGACTTGCATTCTAAGCATTAATTCAGAATTCTATGCGAACAAACCAAGCCACATAAAGGAATAGGATTAGAGCACACATACATAAATGTGTATGATGAAGTGGCAGTTTATCACTGACAGTACCTAGAAGAGCATCTCATTTATGCCTTAACTGTCAACAGATTAAAGGTAGTTTAGTCAATTAAGTGACTTTTAAAAATAGATTAATCAAATACTGAACTGAGAAAATAAATATTGCAGCGGCATTAACGCATGATATATATTGCTTTAAGATTAATAGAGGCAATTTTTAGCCATCGTTAATGTGGATAGATCAGTTGTCAAGAATTTTTTTTCTTAAAAACGTATCAAAACTTACTTTTTAGCTGCATGTGAATAAGGTGTATTTTGTATATAAAAAGAGAATAAATAGGGTTATTAAAAATATAGTCCTTGACTTACAACCATTCAGTCTTACGACCATTGAAGTTAACAATGGCACGGAAAATGGTGGCTTACGGCTAATCTTTGCATTTATGACCATCACAGATCTCCATGGTCATGTGATCAGGATTCAGATGCATGGCAACTGGCATGTATTTATGGTGGTTGTAGCATCCTGAGATCATGTGATCATCATTTGCCACCTTCCCTGCTAGCTTCTGACACACAAAGTCAATGGGGTAAACTAGATTCATTTCATAAAGCGTGATTCATTCAACTGTGGCAAAAATAGTTGTAAAATTGGGTGTGACTCACTTAAAACCTCCTTGCTTAGCAGTGGAAATTCTGTTTAGCACCAATTGTGCTAAGTCGAGGACTACCTCTACCATGGTTTATTTTGATGTATTAATTTAGATTTGCATAAAATGCTGTAAATTTTTAAATTTAATTAAACATTTTATAATGGGCTATCCTAGTCATAGTGAAGATCACGTGATTGGCTAAGAATTGTGATGATGTGGAATGTTCTTGAATGATCACACTACTCAGACAAGTCTATGATAATGTTTTAGTTCGATTTCTATGAAATGAAGGAAAAGAATTGCATTAGAGGTGTCTAGCTTTAAAACCTCACATGACTTGGATCCACAGATTAGGCAAAGCCAAAATAAGATTTATTTTAATTCGGGTAAGCCTCATCTGTGAATATAGATTTCTAAAATGGGACTTCATGTTACCTGTTTAGTGAGCCATTATTGCATGTTCTACAAACCATATTTGTGGAACTCTTTCATGATACTGTTGAGTGTTATGAGAGCTGAAATCTAGGAAGTTTATACAATAAACTTAGTCTACAGTTAACTATAACAATATCAGCAAAATCTGGATTGGATGGAGCTTCCAAAAACCCTAGTCTTATCTCTCCCTCCTTTTGTTTATAAAAGACTCATTGTGGACAATTGCAATAGTAAGTGCTATTTTGGGGAAGCTATTTTGTTTTTTGTTTGTTTGTTTTTTATTAGGCAGCAGTTCTTCAGAGGCATAGCTATCAACTTTTGAAGAAGGTACAATATGATGGCAAACTGTAGGAGTTCACATCCTCAGTCAAATTATTTCAAATTACATGGAGTCATATATAAAACACCATTTGTGTATTTCAGTTTCTTGTAATCTAGAAGCCTGAGGGGAATTTTCAGTTTCGGATTTGTTATAATTTGCATTTAACCAAAAGTTTATGCCACTGAATACAGATATAGATCAAGATTTGTCCCAAACTTTGTGAATTCTTTCTATTATTTTTAATATATCTCAAGCTTCACATTAAGAGAAAATTGAATTGCAAATAACTGGATTGATGTTTGTTCCCTCATTAACATACATGTGTCTGGTTAATATCTGGATGTAAACTTTTTCATATGTCCACTATGGTAGATTTTGGAGTTTTGTAACATCAGGAGTTTTCATATCATAATCCAGTAGGAAGAAGAGACCCAAAAGTTTAACTCTAAAAAATTCACCGGTTACCTAATCACTTGAGTCTTATCATACCCATGCTATGCCATCTCAACTGCAACCAGCTTGTACTGTCTTTCTCTTTAAATGAATGATTTATCAGTTCCTAGAAGCAAACTTGGTGAGGAGACAACCCCTGTCTTTATATTTCAATTATTCTTCACTTCGATTGTCTTTCACAGCTTTTGTTCCAGTCTCTCTTTCTTTCCATTGATCTTTGATCTACTTTGATGCCTGATTTGTTCTCCCATAAAATTGGATTTGATTAATGAATGGCAGCTCGTTTTGGCATAAGTATATTCATAGGAATTGGAGGAGATGATGTAAAAAATTTTTTAAAATGGCAGTCAGAGCATCACGGTTTAAGCCCTGCCCCATTTAAACATACTTGTGATGCAGATACAAGAGTGATCCTTGCTCCGTCTGCCATCTTGCTGATTTTGACCCACCCTTTCACCCCAATGTCCCACAGCATAAAAATATGGAATGGTACATCAATATATTTAAGTCCTCCTTTTCTGAATTATTAATTATATCTCATTATTGAAGCTTCACACCCATGCATGGGTTTGGAATGAAGTCATTCAGCTCCTTATTAACAGAGGCTTCCCTATCGCTCTTAGCATGAAATAAATGTCGATACAGGCTAGCGATCTTTTGAAATCTGCAAAATTTGCAATGACCTTGAAGAAAAACCAACCCTGCCTTTCTGCACACTTGAACCTCGACAACACCTCGGCCTGCTTTTGTATGTGTCTTTTAATGTCTCACTAAGAGCGATGTTATGCTTCTAAAATTCAGAAGCTCCCAGTGTCTGAAATTGTTCTTTATTTCCTGGTTCATTCTGAATTGCATTTGCCTCCCACTGCTTTTCTTAATTGAATCAAATGCAGAGGATAACAATAACTACGATGATGTTAAGGTGGGGTGAAGACTTAAGGGACAACATGAAATACAATTAATTGAAAGAGAATATATGACTCATCTTCTCTGTAGTCTCTAAATTGAAGTGTGATCATGCCAGCTCACTAGTACAAGAGACAGGAAAGAATTGTTTACTGTGAAGCTCCTTAAATATCTGCTATATTTCTGTTTATGAAAAAAAGGGGGGGTAGCAAACAGTTGGGTCCATGTTGAGCAGGCTTTGATGTCCCATCTTCCTCCACGTTTGAGATGTTTTCCTTTCTTGTTTGAGATTTTCCAAATCTCTTAACAATCATTCCTACAGTGGGGGGGACATTATTCTCAGCTGGAAGGCTGCCATTTGTAGCTCAACATTCCCTTGAAAAGCCAGATCCTTTTAACTATAACCTTTTATTTTTGAAACTTTGTTACTGAATAAATAATCTACAAAATCCTTTGATAAGAACATGAAAAGGGCTCGATTGCAGCAGATCAAACATCCTCTTCTCTAAAGTGTCCAATAAATATCTCCGGGGAAGATATGGGTGCAATAATGCCTTGTAGTTTCTCAGCAATTAGTACTGAGAGCCATACCCAGCTTGGCACTTGCAGATATCTATAACCATCATGTCCAGAAGCCACTGACAGAATCACTCGTGAATCTGTCTAATCCTTTCTTAAAACCTTAAAGAAACTGGGGGTCACTATCACCTTTTTCAGAACCAAATTTAATTTATGATAAATTCAAACATTGCCTCATCTTCTCATTGTCTTTTGGCTACATAGGGTTTGCTTTATGAATAGTTTATGGTGGAGTGGTTTTATTTTTCAGCTTGTGTATTACATTACTATCTGGGCATGTAAAACATGTTATATTCTTGACCTGCAAGAGGCTATTCTATTTTTTGTTTATTTTGGAGTGGAAAGGCTAAATAAACAGAATTAATTTTCTTTCAGGATTGATCTTGCTGCTCAGATACAAAGGATGGAGGATTTGGGACTCGTATCTTCTTTTAGGAAATAAGACTTGTAAGAATTATATTGCTGGTAGAATGCAATTATTTCAGGTTATTGGATCATAATGACCTTTGTTTGAGTTTATGTCCAAATAATACAATATTTTAGTCTAGAATATGGGCAGTCTAATTTGGCCACAGCAATTTCCAGTTCCAAAAATACATTCCTTTTTTCATGAAGTGCAATTTTTTTCCTCACATGACTTCTTATCCCGGGAGTTTCTGCAGACATTCATCTTGCACATCTAAAAAGTGTAGCAGTGACACTAGTTTCTGGTGTCTCACACTCCCTGCTCCTATGTTGTGTTTTACAATGAGTCTTGCTTGGCAACCGCAGTTCCCAGCATTGTTTTATTTCTTTTCTGTTCCTGCAAAGGGGAGTGACGATGCTGGATTTCTTCTGGCTCACATCTTGTGGAAGACATTGGTTAAACCATAAAAATGACCGGAGATATTTCAAAACATTTTACACTCATGCTGGGAAGAGTCGTTTATGCAAACCGAATAATTTAAGAACCACTTTCCAGCTAGCACATCTGTCTTTCAGTGGGTAGACCTAATTTTAATGCTAATTAATTTTGGAGTTTTGTTCCATTTGAAATATTCCCCTCTATTAATAAGTTCTTGGTGACTACAAAATACCATGTCGCCTCTATTGTTTTAATTATTATAAGTTTATGCATCCTATGCATATACAGCTGATTATATGACCTCAGATAAACTTGTTTGTTTGCTGACTAAATCTTAGTTCAGATACTGAAGCAGTTCTGCTCAAATTAATTGAGCCATGAGACACATTTAATTCCCAAACCTACTGCATGAACGTTATCGTTTAATTGATTTCGGGAGGGAGGGAGGGAGGGAGGGAGGGAGGGAGGAAGGAAGGAAGGAAGGAAGGAAGGAAGGAAGGAAGGAAGGAAGGAAGGAAGGAAGGAAGGAAATTTTAGTCACTTAGCTAATGCTAAAATAGGAATGCAGAGAGAGCATAGAAATGGTTTATTCCCCAGAAACATATAGATTGTATGTAGGTCAGTGGTGGGTTTCTACCGGTTTGCCCCAGTTCAGGCGAACCGGTAGTGGCGGAGGCAGAAGGCTCCGCCCACCTTCCCAGACATCATCACGGACACTCTGCACTTGCAAAGAAGCGCCACGCACGAGCGAAGCAAGCGTGCACATGTACTCCTGGTTCCGAACCAATAGCGGAGGTAAGAGGAACCCACTACTGATGTAGGTGCCAGGGAAGATGTGGGGGGGAGGTCTCCCCGCCCTCTTTCCCACTTCCCTCTGGTCCTTGTGGCCAATATGCTGACAGCAAAGTGAGCAACCAATGGTAACTTTGGAAAGAAGCCCAAAATTTGAAATCTCTTAATAGCTAGTGAAAGAAGGAGAAGCGGGAAACATGGATAGCTCTTGATGAGTTAGGGCTGGCTGGGGGGTGTTGGCAGTCAATGGGGAAATTGCACTGGTCTATCTTATATATGAAAAGAAGTTGTCTAGTTTTTCCTAAAACTTAACCTCCATTCTGCTTAATGTAAAAAAATCTTAGTTAATCTTTTGACATTCCTCCCTTCATTTCAAAATGTGCTAGCAAAATGTGGTAAAGATTGCAGGAATGATATATTGAGGATATACTATTAATCTGACAGCCAGTTTGGTATACTGGTTAAGGCACCAGGCTAGAAGCCAGAAGACTGCAAGTTCTACTCCCGCCATAGGCATGAAAGCTGATTGGGTGACTTTGTGGCAGTCATTCTCTCTTTTCAGCCCAACCCACCTCACAGGATTGTTGTTGTGGAGAAAGTAGGAAGAGGAAGGAGAAGTTCACTGCCTTGAGTTATTTATAAAAATAATAAAGGTGGGATATAAATAAATAAACAATTTGTGTAACCAAGGAAATTACATCACAAATCAAACATCTGTCTATGTAACACAATTGCTTTTCAGAGTATCTGGCTGATGAAATGCTTAATGACAAATTAAATACTTTCAGGCCCTTCTAAATGGAATTAGCAAGATTAGTTTGGGACTTTCTCCAGACAGCTTGTGTTGGTTTGTAGCTAAGTGGTGACCTCTTTTTCGTTTAGAAAGTCTGATTTATCCAGTTGTGTTATGTTTGGATACAATAAAATGAAGCAAGCCACGGAGTGTTTATTTAGATTTATAGCTTGCCTTGGCCCCAAGGGCTCAAAGCAAGTTATTGCTAACATCTATCATATATAGATTGAATTTCACAGCATAAAAACATTATGCATTTCATCCCTCATGTAGTCCTCCTCTTCCACATGTATATTGAAAGGGCAGAAGGCAGCTCTATCCCTTCAAAGGTTTAAATCATAAATGCTGAAGAGAATTATCTTGTCAATTCTCATTCATTTCTTATTTACCAAGATTGACCTTGGGTCCCTAATCCAACCATCCTCTAGCATCATCAACCTATGTATTGCTGTAAGTGTAATAATTCCTTGGTGTTGGGGGAACCATTCTGTTTTATCCCATAAATTTGTGCAGCAAGAAGATGGTCAAATGTAACATACTGATAATAAGAAAGTAAGTGAGCACATTCACACCAAACCAGAATATCTAGTTTGATTTTTTTTATTTTTTCTTCTTCTTAAGAGATAAAAAAATGTGTATTAATGGCGCAAAAGCAGATATATGGGTTAGTATCTCTTCATCCTTTCTCTTTTTTGCAGGTTTGACTCCATTTTTCTAATCCGTGATCTTAAGAGCTGCTTAAAGTAATTAATAATAATAGTGACATTTAGAATTAAAACAAAATAAATTGATAATGTTAAGCTTTAAAACATAATTTAAATAATCCTCTACCTAGAAGAATGGCAGAAAGACAGTTGGGAGAATAGGTAATTAGTTTCAAATTATCTTCTGAAATGCTGATGGCTACAACCGGAAAAGCCAACTGGGAAAGCAAACGAGATGCCATTTTCTGGAAGATTCACCTAAAGCTTTCAGGATAGGCTTCCAAAATTGGAGGCAAGTTAAGTTTACTAAGGACCAATATTGGCAAATCGTGAAATAAATTCTGGTAACTGAAATATGTTATTGTTATCTGTTATTGTCCTTTGGTTCAGATCCTGTTAGATTTTGTCTTTTTATGGAACTGGGGAAAAAGTACAATGTGAAAGTTTATATACAATTGTCAAGTCTGAACCTTGAAATCAAGCCCACAAACATATGTTCTAGCGATGAATTAAGCTAATTTCTGTAAAAATGTGTACTTCATGTGTTACATGAAGAAAACCAATGATTTAAATGGCAAGTAAGTAATTTTAAACCCCAAGAAATGTGAACTCCAGATGACCAGCAGATGGCAAAATGTTATTGAAAACGCTAATGTTTTGCTGCCCTCTACTGGTCATCTGGATTTTGGAACCCACAACATGGTAAATTTAGAAATAAGACTGAGATTGTTTCAGTGGCGTTGATATTAAAGACATTTCCTTCAGAATGTGCAATTTTTTTATTGCTTTAGAAAGACAATGATAACAGTAGCTGGAATTATGTACAGGTCTGGCTAGTCAAAGCATGTTTTCAATAATGAAAAGAGAAATGATCTCTTAGTTCCATCTCATTCCTGATACCTGAAATGGCCTCAGTGACTTTTCTTTGTCAGAGGAAGAAGGGCCTGATTTAACCAGTGGTCAGCCTCAATAGCCAGCAAGGGATTTCTCACCTGAAGCAGAAATAAGCAGCTGGAGCAGACTGAGATAATGAGGGGAAAGATCCTAAGACTTGCCTAGCCCAGGAAGCACCAGGAACTTTGAAGGACAAAACAAAGGCAATATGGTTAGCTACATGGCAAGCAAGAATGACAGCACACATAACTGAGTCATTCCCTTATCTATTTACTTTGCTGACCATTGAAAATAATTCTCCCACCTTGTAGCTGTTTTGATGTATCCTTGCTCTGTCTCAGATTCTAGGACAGTGATGGCTAACCTTTTTGCCATTGCATGCCAAAAGCGGGGGGAGTGGGGGGATCACATATGTATGTGCCCACACCCATAATTCAATGTCCCCTGCACTCCCCCCACTTTTGGCACGCGATGGCAAAAAGGTTACCGGTGGGCCCGGTAGGCCCGTTTTTTGCCCTCCCCAGGCTCCAGAGGCTTTCTTGGTCTTCCCCACCCCTGGAGGCCGGAAATGGCCCATTTCCTGACTTCTGGTGGGCCCGGAAGCCCAAAAATCAGCTGGCAGGCACATGCATGCACGCTGGAGCTGAGCTAGGGCAACGCTCATGTGCCCACAGATATGGCTCCGCATGTCACATGTGGCATGCGTTCCATAGGTTTGCCATCACGGTTCTAGGATTTACAACTCGTGTCAGCTTGTCTCACCCCTTTTTCCTGAACTTGCATGCCATTGGATAGTTGCCTTTCACACTTGCTTCTTGTTTCTTATGGCTGCCTCTGGACTGGACTTTGGGAGCCTCTGGCTCTGGATCTTTGAAGTCTCAACTTTAGCATTATCTGTGTTGACACTGTTGGTGCTTCACCTTGGCTACCAAGCAAGATGTCACCTTCTCTGTTTTCGTCCTGAAACCTGAATGTGACTGCACACAGCCCAGCTTTCTACCTGCCTTCTTAGTTGAATTTAAATCCTATCCAATTATAAATTGCCACAGTGTGATTGCTCGATGTAGCCAAGAACATTATTTACTTACTTGCTTATATCTAACGTAAGTGTCATTGGATACGAGATGAGCAGCAACTAAACAAAGAAATCAATAAATACTGCCTTTAATATTTATCATTATTACCACAATTCTTGGCAGTGCTATCTCTGTTATTCTCACTTAGGCTATGCTACCTACAGGGTTCAAACCTTGCTGCACCCTTGAAGGACTTTCTGGTGCCCCTTTACCACTGCTGGGCTTTGAGAAACTGCATCTGGTGAATTGATTTACTGCTGCACACAAACTGAATCAGGCGGCCTTTTATTCAGTCTCCCCAAAATCATTGCAATTTCTTGTATCTTTTGTTTAATGAAAAAGGTATAAATTTCAGCATACTTACGACGTAGCGCATCAAGGCAGTAAACATTGCAGTTAAGGTGTCAGAGATCAGGCTGTTTTAGATTGGAAAGCCTAAGTGGTCATGGACTGTTGGATGACTTTGGGGCACTCTCTTCCTTAGCTCAAGCTATTTCACAGCCTACTGCAGGGATAAAATGAGATAAAACCAGATTCTGCCAGATCTGGGATGTAGAAATACAGATGAGTACCAAATGGCATCAAAGAGTTTAGAATAGAATAGAATAGAATAGAATAGAATAGAATAGAATAGAATAGAATAGAATAGAATAGAATAGAATAGAATAGAATAGAATAGAATAGAATAGGAATATAAATTTTACTACGGTCATCGACCACCAATAGACATACAATAAATTAAAAATAACAATATCTGGATCCGTTCCAGTCTGGTTTCAGGCCTGGGCACAGCACGGAAACGGCATTGGTCGCGTTGGTTGATGATCTCTGGAGGGCTCGGGACAGGGGTTGCTCCTCTGTTCTGGTCCTGTTAGACCTCTCAGCGGCTTTTGATACCATCGACCATGGTATCATGCTGCACCGGTTGGAAGAGTTGGGGATGGGGGGCACCGTGTTACGGTGGTTCTCCTCCTTTCTCTCCGACCGGTCGCAGTTCGTGTTGACAGGGGGGCAGAGGTCGACCTCGAGGCCTCTTATATGTGGAGTGCCTCAGGGGTCGGTCCTCTCGCCCCTCCTGTTCAACATTTATGTGAAGCCGCTGAGCGACATCATCCGTGGCTTTGGGGTGAGATACCATCAGTACGCTGATGATACTCAGCTGTACATCTCCACCCCAGGCCACCCCAATGATGCCCTTGAAGTGATGTCCCAGTGCCTGGAGGCTGTACGGATCTGGATGGGGAGGAACAGGCTCAAGCTCAACCCTTCCAAGACTGAGTGGCTGTGGTTCCCGGCATCCCGATATAGTCAGTTGACTCCATCACTGACTATTGGGGGTGAGTCTTTGGCCCCCACAGAGAGGGCTCGCAATCTGAGAGTCCTCCTGGATACACAGCTGTCCTTGGAGGAACATCTGACGGCTGTAACCAGGGGGACCTTTTATCAGGTTCGCCTGATCCGCCAGTTGCGGCCCTTTCTTGATCGGGATTCCCTGTGCACAGTCACTCATGCCCTCGTGACCTCTCGCCTTGATTACTGTAACGCTCTCTACATGGGGCTCCCCTTGAAGAGCACCCGGAGGCTCCAACTGGTCCAGAACGCAGCAGCGCGGGTAGTGACGGGAGCAGCATGGCGCTCCCATGTAACACCGCTCCTGCGCGAGCTGCACTGGCTCCCAGTGGTCTTCCGGGTGCGCTTCAAGGTGTTGGTTATCACCTTTAAAGCGCTCCATGGCATAGGGCCTAGCTATCTCCGAGACCGCCTGCTGCCACCGACGACCTCCCATCGACCCGTGCGCTCCCACAGAGAGGGCCTCCTCGGGGTGCCATCAGCCAAACAATGCAGGCTGGTGACCCCCAGGGGGAGGGCCTTCTCTGTGGGGGCTCCCACCCTCTGGAATCAGTTGCCCCCTGAAATAAGGAGAATCCATGACCTCAGTGCCTTCCGCCGTGCCCTTAAAACCTTCCTTTTCCAACAAGCCGGGCTGGCCTAATTCTTTTTAAGTGTTTTTAATTGTTTGGTTTATTGTTTTAATTAATGGGGCCAAATTTATATATATATATTTAACTGTATTTTAATATTTGTATTTGATGTTTTTATTTGGCTGTTCACCGCCCTGAGTCCTCAGGGAGAAGGGCGGTATACAAATTCAAAAATAAATAAATAAATAAATAAACACCATCATGAACACCCAAGCGAGGAGGCTCCAAAACAAGTTCATCAACAAAACATGGTGGAGGGGGTGTGTCACGCCTAGACTTGCTTACACGGTGATATTAGGTGGTGGGCGGTATATGGAAAGAGGGGGGAATCAGCAGTTAGTGGTCTGATGCTTAGCATTTCGGTCGGGGAGCTGTGGATGACGTCTTGAAGCCGCATCCGATGCTGACTCCTTGAGCACAACCATGGAGCTGCAGATGACGTCATGATCTTGTGCAGCTGAGAGTAAATAGAACAAGTGGCAGATTCAAAACTGTGCAGCTGTGGAGGATATAGGGTGGTGAAAGCCGCTCTATAAAACTACACTAGCGGACTAAGCAAGCGTCTCCGACTTTGCCCTGTATGAGGCTTCAGTGCCCACTGTAAACCACCGCGTAAGCTATGATTAAACCGGATTTTGGAGAAATTTTCTTGGGCGTATGTGGTGTTTGCTTGGCGAAGCACAGGTGATTCCAGAGGGGCTGACAGTAAGAATAGGTTGTAGGTCAAGACTTAGGTCCGAAATAGAGAAGTCAGTATTTTTCCTGTCACGGTTCTAAACAAAATCATTCTCTGTTGATCCTTCTAAAAGATGATTTGATCAGTTACTTTTCCTTTGACCAAATACTTCTATGACCATGACTACCTTGTGATGATACAAGGTATATTTCTCACCACATTGCAGCTCCTGCATTGAATTTCATGTGCCATTGGGTTTGAAAAATTTGCATATATAGCTTGAATCTAATTACAGAAATACAAAAAAAAAACAAAAAACCACCCTCTGGAAACTTATATAAAATCAATCCCATGCCAGAAAAACAGCTATCATCAAAAGTATGGCAAGGGGAGGAGGGGAATAGCAATTGCAAAGAGTAATATGCTGGCAGCAGCATATTTGCTCCAACCTTTCTGCTAAAGATTTTCTCATTATACTTTAATGAGGTTTGGTGGAAGAAACAAAAGATCAATCCTATAAATTAAGGGCTTAAAAGCTAGTTTAAGGAGGGAGGAGAAGGAGTTATCGTCTATTGCAATTTATTTTGGTGGGGTAGAGTGGGTTGCCATTTCCATTCCACTGTGAGCCTTATGCTCCCCTCCCCCACCCCAAAATGGAGTTGGAGCAGGCAGGAGGAAAATGGTTCAAAAAGTATTAACTTTTATTTTAAGGGAAGTAATGCCAGTGTTAAACTGTGGCTGACAATGCCGTGGTAATAAGGAGAGATGTGGTACTTGAAATTTAACTCTTATCACACTACAGGTAGTCCTTGGTTTATAACAGTTCATTTAGTGACCTTTCAAAGTTACAATGGCATTGAAAAAAGTGATTCATGACCATTTATCACACTTACGACTGTTGACACATTTCCATGGTCATGTGATTAAAATTCAGAAGCTTGGCAACTGACTCATATTTATGACAATTGCAGTATTCGGGGTCAGGCAATCTTTTGTGACTTTCTGGCAAGCAAAGTCAATGGGGAAGACTGATTCACTTAACAACCCTGTTACCACATTAATAACTGAATAACTTAACAAACGTGGCAAGAAAGGTTGTAAAACTGGGCAAAATTCACTTGACAAAGATCTCACTTAGCAACAGAAATTTTGGGGTCAATTGTGATCATAAATTGAGGATTACCTGTATAGCTGGAAACTCAGAATTACTGAAGGGCTGTTTTTACCCATTTGTGTGACTCCTAATATCCTGTGATGAGGAGTGAATTTGGGCAAACAGGAGTAAGAGCCGCAGATTAGACAATGGTGGACAAGTCGTAACTGAGTCCACAGAAGCAATGGGGGGGGCGCATAACAAACCTCTCAGAAGGGACCCATCCTCTTGAGAGGGGAAAAGATCTACTTTCAGAATTGTAAGATTCTGTTAATGTAACCTTATAGCAGGGGTGCTATTCAGCAGCTTTTGACAGGTTCTGGAGAACCAGTAGCGGAAATTTTGAATAATTCGGAGAACTGGAAATACCACCTCTGGCTAGCCCCAGAGTGGGGTGGGAATGGAGATTTTGCAATATCCTTCCCCCAGGAGTGGGGAGAGAATGGGGATTTTACAGTATCCTTCCCCTGGAATGGAGTGGGAATGGAGATTTTGCAGTATTTTTCCCCTGCCATGCCCACCAAGCCAGGCCCACAAAACAGGTAGTAAAAAAAATTGAATTCCACCACTGCCTTATAGTAAAATCAGAGTTAGTACTTCTTGGGGTGCTTCTTGTCTGGATTACCACGTGAGGCTGACAACAATCTTTCAATTGAAATATATGTCTCCTCCCTCACCTTTTCAGCCCAATAAACTAGGGAGGGTCCCTTTTCACATTCTCTCACATCCTGGACATAAACTGTTTCAATTTCTCCCCTCAGGATGCCGCTAAAGGGCATTGCATGCCAAAACAGCTAGACACAAAGGTAGTATCCCCCACCCCCATGCCATCACTCTGCTAAACCCTAACTCCCACAGCACTTTCTTATGCCTAAAGACAGGGCCGGATTTTCCTGTAGGCTAACTAGGCTTCAGCCTAGGGCCTCAAGATCAAGAGGGGCCTACATTCAAATTGTTAGCAAAATTAAAATTACACTTTCACTATAGGTGAAAGGGCCTCATAAGTGGAATAGCCTAGGGCCTCTTTTCATCTAAATCTGGCCCTGCCTAAAGATATTTACCCATGTAGTAGGGCTGTATTGCTATTATCATTCTCATCTTCCCTTCTTCCTTCTCCTATTGGTATCTTATGATTTATCACTTGTTGTTTGTTTGTATCTTATGCTTTATGATCTATGATCAGAGGTGGTATTCAACTAAGGTGACCAGATTTTAACATTGGTAAAGAGGGACATTGTGGGCGTGGCTTATTTTGTGGGCGTGGATATTTGGTCATGTGACTGGGTGGGCGTGGCTAGCTGGTCATGTGACTGGGTGGGCGTGGCTAGCTGGTCATGTGACCGGGTGGCCATGGCTATGTGTATAGGGTAAGGTGAACAGATTTTAACATTGGTAAGAAGGACACCATTGTGGGCGTGACTTATTCTGTGGGCGTGGCTTGGAGGCCATGTGACTGGGTGGGCGTGGCTAGCTGGTCATGTGACCGGGTGGCCATGGCTATGTGTATAGGGACTACTCAGAGGGCTGAAAAGTCATTTCTGACAGGTCCTCACACTTTTGACTGGTCCTCACACTTATGACCATCCTCATATTTATGCCCGTGCAGTATTCTTAACAACCATGTCACTCATTTCACAACTGCTTCTCTTCACCATGGTGACAAGATAGGGCAAAAATGTAAAATGTGAGGACAGTCGTAAGTTCGAGGACTGGTCAAAAGTGTGAGGACCAGTCAAAAATAACTTTTTCAGCCCTCTGAGTAGTCCATATGCACAAAAGGACTAACCAGAGGGCTGAAAAAAGTCATTTCTGACAGGTCCTCGCACTTTTGACTGGTCCTCACACTTATGACCATCCTCATATTTATGCCCATGCAGCATTCTTAACAACCATGTCACTCATTTCACAACTGCTTCTCTTCACCATGATGACAAGATAGGGCAAAAATGTAAAATGTGAGGACAGTCATAAGTTCAAGGACTGGTCAAAAGTGTGAGGACCAGTCAAAAATAACTTTTTCAGCCCTCTGAGTAGTCCATATGCATTAAAGGATACAGCAATAGAGAGGGATGAAGGAATGGAAATTAGAGTAGGAGTGAGGGTAAAAGAGGGAGGAAGAGAGGAGGAGAAGGAGAAAGGAAGAGGAAGTAGGGAGGAGAAAAAGAGGGTGGGGGGAAGAGAAAGTAAGAAGGAAAGAAAAGAGAGTGGTGGTAGGTTTGAGGAGAAAGATTACTGTACAATAAAAAAGATGAAAGGGAAGAAAGCCAACCCCAAGCAAATATAAAGATATTAAGATTAAGAATGAATTGTTAAACTTTAAAGAATAAAAGAGAACAAATATGAATAAATGGCAATAATTAGAAACACACATACAAACATACAATGTATTTTCTTTGAACAGAATATTTGGCTGGTTCACAAATTTAAACAGCGTTTAGTCATTTCAATTAAATTTACAATTTCTATATTTCCTTTTTGCCATATTTATTCCTCATCTATTTTTTTTAAAAAAAACAATATTACCCTTCATCCTCATCTCTAATCTTAATCAAATTCAATTTTTCCCTTCTATTCTATATTATACCCCTTCCCATTGTCATCTATTTTTATATCCATCCTCACATTGGTTAATTATGTAATTATGTAATACAGTTGTTTAATACAAATTCAACATTTTAATATAAATCAATTAGTTATATAACTATCTTTTTTGTATATTAATCAATATGAACATGAATATTCCAATTATTTCCATGCAATCCAATTTCTTACAAATCAATTAATTATATTTACCAATAATAATAAACCAAATAATTTCCCCCATATATTCCTCCAAACCACAACTTAACCATTTCTGCTTTCAACACAATATACAATTATTAATAGTATCTCAATTATTACAATTCCCTAGTTAAATAGAGCTTTTTTTCTTTTGTGTTTTAAAATCTTGAACTCTCCTCTTTTGCCCAAAATTTCCCATTGTTTGCAGTTTTGTACCTACCTTTTTTGGTGAGGAAAAAGAAAAAGAAAAAGAAAAAGAAAGAAATCTCTCTCTGCCTCATTTTGTCACGTTGCAGGTTTAGTTTCGCTTTCGCCTTTGTTTTCAGTATAGCTAGGGGGAAAAAAATCTGCTCCAGGAACTTTTTGCAGCTTTTTGCAGCTAATTAACCTAGCGGAAGCTGTTAACAGGGGCTGTTTTTTCTATTTTTGCAGGCATGGGTCTATTCATTTTTTTTTAACACTGATCAGCTGTAGGTCGGCCCTTTGAAGCCCCGCGGCAAGAGTTTAAAGAGTTTTTTTTCCCTCTAGCCATCAGCGGGGATTCAGGAGGCAGCCGGGACTCAGGAGGCAGAATGAAAAATCGGGACTTTTTTAAAACGCCGCGGGACGCGGGACAAATTGCTCAAAAGCGGGACTGTCCCGCCAAAAGCGGGACGTCTGGTCACCTTATATTCAACTGGTTCTGACCAGTTCTGGTGAACTGATAGCGGAAATTTTGAATAGTTCAGAGAACCGGCAAATACCACCTCTGGCTGGCCCCTCCCCTGATCTATTTGCTGCCTCCCGAGTCCCAGCTGATTGAGTACCAGCTGATCGGCTGGGTCTTCTTTTGTTGCCTGCACAGGAGAATGGAGCTGGAAAGCCGGTTAGTGGAGTGGGGAGGGAATGGAGATTTTGCAGTATCCTTCCCCTGCCACACCCATCAAACCATACCCACAGAACCGGTAGTAAAAAAAATTGAATCCCACCACTGTCTATGATCTATTACTTTGTTGTTTGTATGTACACTTGAGAGCTTATTGAGAGACAAATTCCTTGTGTGTTCAATCAGACTTGGCCAATAAGAGCTCTGGTAGCGCAGCAGACTAAAGCACTGTTATTAACATCAGCTGCCTGCAATTACTGCAAGTTCAAATCTCACCAGGCTCAAGGTTGACTCAGCCTTCCATCCTTTCTAAGGTAGGTAAAATGAGGACCCAGATTGTGGGGGCAATAAGCTGACTTTGTATAAAATATACAAAAGTATAAAGGCTATTGCTTAACGCATTGTAAGCCACCCTGAGTCTTCGGAGAAGAGCGGCATATAAATCATAAATAAATAAATAAATAAATAAATAAATAAATAAATAAATAAATAAATAAATAAATGAATTCCATTCTGAAACATTTGCCATGTCCCCATTTCTTCTGGGGACACAGTTGCAACTTGTTTGACCCTTCTATAACCTGCAGTTCTTCCCCCCGTGTCCCAAGACTGTTTCCACAAAGTATTCCATAATCATAACATTCTAAAGTTCCCTGGATCCCTCGACACATAGTGTGTGGTCACAATTGCTTTCCTAGCAGCTTCCCTCTTCTGAATAATATTTAATTAATACATTTGAATCTCAAAAGCAGGGGTAGACTTCTTTTTAATGGCCAAAAGCTAAGCTCCTGGAAATCAAGGGCTCCAGTGGATGAGACATGGGCAATGCATGTTTTTCCAATTTCTCTCGCTCCATGAGTCCTGGACATAAAAGATAGTTTGCACATATCTTGTAGTACCTTCCAGATTACCTGGGCTACAAATAGTAAACTGTAACTCGTACTGTTTTCCGTTGAACAAAAGAGATATTCTCTTGAAATGCCACATGCCGTTTTTAGAAAAGAAACCCCCGTAATAGCATTGTACAAGCAGAATGAATAAAGGCCTGATGAGATCTGGAACAATAAATAAGTTGACACCTCCTTTTTGAGGCCTTCCACCTCCATATCCCTAACTTTAATGCAACCTACCGTTAAAAGGGGGGAAAATGCATATGTCAGTTATCTGTCTGATTGTCATCCCACGCTCCAAACAAAACTAGTAAATTATACACTAGCTGCAGTCACAAATCTCCACACATTTGATAATAACATCTCTATATTTAAGTGGATTTGAAGTTCTTAAGCATGATATTAGCCTCAATCTTTTGAGCTTACTGTAGCTCTTGAGTTACGGCTGGGGAATATTAGCTTATTCAGTAAATCCTAAAGCCCCTGAAATGGTAGACTAGTAAAAAGTGGTATTAAGTAAGCGTCAAGATTTTAATATAAAAGTGCCTCTCTGTAGAAGTCAAGATGGGTGAAGGTGGTGGGGGGGACAGAGGGGGGAGGGGGAGGGAGAGAATATCTAGTGGGGAGTAAAATTTTGAAAATGATAGTGTTCTTCAGATAGTAAATAAGTATCATGACCTTTGGTATATCAACAATCTGTCTGTGAAAAAAAGTAAGCTGAGTTTCAACTATTTCTTTGGGCATACCCAAGAATTAGTATGATTTTTAAAACTTTTCTTTAATGAACAACTTGCTGAAGTTAAAAGAAAACCTGAAGACTCTTTATGAGATAGTAAGTGCAGGATACTCAATCCTACACTTGCTATGATTAGAGCCATGATTGTTTGCATTGTTATTATGAACTTTTCAAACTTATTTGGCCTCTCTAGCTCAAAATAGCATATTTGCAATCAACTGACCATTTCATTTTTATATGTGTTAATATAAAGACATGGGACACACATATTAGACAGATTTCCTTGCCTCCTGGTAGCCCGCGCACACAAACAACAGAAAAAGAGGAAATAATATTGTGTTTTCTAGTAATGGAGATTTTTTTTCTTTTGAGTGTTGATTAGTTGTGGATGATTTCTGAAACAAAGTGAGCAAACAGGAAGGTTAAAGACTCCCCAGAACATGTAGAACTGATTTTCATTGGAATATTAAAAAAAGAAGTTCATGTCTAATATTGAACAAAATGTGAGTTTTCTGGTTCTTACAACTTTAATTTTAAAGGAAATCAAGCCTGATTGTTCTTTGAAAGGACAGGTACTGAAGCTTGAAGCTCAGATGCTTTGGCCCACCAAATGAGAAGACAGGAAAAGACCCTGATGTTGGGAAAGACTGAAGGCAAAGGGAGAAGGAGACGGCAGAGGATGAGATAGATGGTTAGGCAGTGTCATCTGCACAATGAACATGGATTTGGGCAACTCTGGGAGATGGTAGAGGATAGGGGTGCCTGGCATGCTATGCTCCATGGGGTCACAAAGAATCAGACACAATTAGTGACTGAACAACAGCAAAAGTTCTTAGAACTATGCTGTATGGGAGTTTAAGAACATAATGTGGATTTCAATGTGTGCTAAACAATGAGAGGAGAAAGTCCAGTAATAATCATCTACACCATCCTGAACAAGCCAATAGGTCCATTGTTTCAAACCCTCTAGGTAATCAAAGTGCAGGGTACATATTTTAAAAGTCAATATCCCGTACAAAACAGGAATAAAATAGCCCTAATTGTGCTTCTCTTCCAGTCCTGCTTTCGGCAACTACCCATATACTGTTTGAATGATTGCTGCATTTTCAGGGGTAAAACAGTCATTACCAGCACAATAAGTGAAAATGTGATTTATAAATTGGAATTCTCTGATTGCTAACTGCCATTCTCATTTTCGCTATTTTCAAATAGTTCATTTAAATGACATATTTATGGGGCTTTGGAAATATTTGAATTTGACTAGGAATCATGCAAAGGAAATGATTCGTATGCATAGAATTCACTCCAGCAATAACCTCTTATATTCTGCCATTTTCACTGCTGTATTTCACTGATACTTAAATTAAGGATGGGCATCATCTTTACTGCTTTAGTATGAGGTACTTGGCCTCTTAGCTTCATCCAGAGTTCAGACCACATTATTTTGCTCACGCTTTGGGGAATATGGGTTCAGCACCTTTGGATATGTAGGGGTCATTTTCTTCAGTTATTGCAGGGCAGAATTGGAGGCATGTGAAGAAAACAAATCTTGAAAAATGCATTTTGTAGATTCCCCCCCCCCATAACTTTCATTAGATGTTTTACATTATACCTTCTCATCTTGAATGAACTTGCTGACGTTGATATCTAAAACTAGAGAAGGGAGAAGGGGAGGAACAGGCTTCAACTTTTTTTACTTGAGAGAAAATCCCAGATTTTCTTTGCAAATCTTTGGAACAATTACATAAAGTAGTCCTTCCCGAGCTGGTGCTTTCCAGAGAACTTGGACTGCAGCTCCTAAAAGTCACAGCTGTTTAAACTTCCTAAGTATGGTGGTGAAATATTAAAGCAAAGAAGAAATAGCTTAACAACTAGGAAACCAAGCACACAAATATAGGGAGGGGGCAATGTAAAATTTGTTACTACCGGTTCTGTGGGCGTGGCTTGGTGGTGGTGGGGTAATGTGACTGGGTAGGCGTGGCCAATTTTTAAAAAATTTTTAAAAGCATATTTTTCTACAACCTTAAGAGGTTGCAGGAAAAAATGCTTTTAAAAGCCTCTGACAATCCCAGCTGAGCTGTGCGATCATCAGAGACTTTTTTTTTTACTTTTAAAAGCATTTTTTCGGCCGAAGAGATTCTAGAAAAAATGCTTTTAAAAGTAAAAAAAAAGAGCCTCTAATGATCGCGTGGCTCAGATGGGCATTGGGGGGGGCAGGGATTTTTGCTACCGGTTCTCTGAACCACCCGCCGCCATTGCTACTGGATCGGGCAATCCGGTCTGAACCGGGAGCATTTCACCCCTGGGAGGGGGGAATAAAAATCCATTAATGCAGGGGTGAAATTCACCAGGTTCTGACAGGTTCTGGAGAACCAGTAGAGGAAACTTTGAGCAGTTCAGAGAACTGGCAAATACCACCTCTGGCTGGCCCCAGAGTGGGGTGGGAATGGAGATTTTGCAATATCCTTCCCCTGGAGTGGGGTGGGAATGGAGATTTTGCAATATCCTTCCCCTGTCATGCCCACCAAGCCATGCCTACCAAGCCACACCACACCCACCAGCCACTCCCACAGAACCAATAGTAAAATAATTTGGATTTCACCACTGCATTAATGTCCTTCCTGGAGAGGGAATCTGTACCTGTAGCAGAGTTCCCCAATCCCTGGACCGTAGCCTGGTAGCAGGACATGGCCCTTTCGGAACCAGGCTGTGTAAGCAGTGGATGAGTACGCTCGTGCACACAGCTCTACTTGTGCGAGCAGCAGGGGCACCCACTTGTGTGCAAAGTTCCATTTGTGTGAATGCCAGATGTGTGTGCTCGCTGCTCACACAAATGGAGCTGTGTGCATGAGCGTGCATACCCGCTGCTTGCACAGAACCATCCCTTCTTTCCTATTTCCGGTCCACAAAGTCAGAAAGGTTGGGGACCGCTGACCTGTAGGACAGGAGATCATTCCAGAATGATCTAGTGCTTTGCTACCTTTATATGAATCTGATACTTGTTAATAGTTAGCCTCCTAAAGAAAGATGGAGTATTGTTTGGGCTACATGTAGTCTTCGATTTACGATCACAATTGGGAATAGAATTTCTGTTATTAAGCAAGCCAGTTGTTAAGTGAGTCATGCCAAATTTTATTTTTATTGAAAAAGTTTTCAAATACAAATTTTTCCGCTTTTTTTTTTCCTCCCCCTCCTCCTCCCTAACCCCCGCTCCCCACCCATCCCCCCCTGTGACTTCTTCGTAACAAAAAAAACCCTAATTCATAACAGATTACTTACTCCCTCCTCAAAATACTGACCTTTACTTACTAAAAATATTATAAATATTATAACATCCCCCTTTATCCATACTTTTCAGAAAAGAAGAAGAAAAAAAAAACATTATACTATAACTATTATAAAATAACTTCTTTTTTTTTTTTATTGAAAAGGTTTTCAAATACAAATTTTTCCCCCTTTTTCCCCCCCTCCCCCCCTCCCTAACCCCCCCTCCCCACCCTTCCCCCCCTGTGACTTCTTCGTAACAAAAAAAAACCCTAATTCATAACAGATTACTTACTCCCTCCTCAAAATACTGACCTTTACTTACTAAAAGTATTATAAATCCCCCTTTATCCATACATTTCAGAAAAGAAGAAGAGAAAAAAAACAAAAAAAAACAAACACATTATACTATAACTATTATAAAATAACTTCTAATTTAGCATAATAGTGTTTTATATCTATACATTATTGCAACAATTCAAAACCACCTTCCACTTTAAAACTATACGATAAGTCCTACTTTAATAACATTTCAAAGCGGGCTCCCCATAAAATCTAATTTAACATTTATTCCACTCTATCCATTTCCTCCACTCCCCTAAATGTATCACTTAAAAATCCCTTTTCTTAAACTAATCAGTCTGTAGCTAGCTTATTCACCCACTGTCTTACAGATTTACCATACACAACAATTCTTGATATCTTTAATTCACTGCCCACACTACTTAAAAATATATATATATATATATTCCATTATATCTAAATAAAAAAAGAAAAGACAATAACTTTAAATTTATAGTCCATATAATATCTTCTTGAAGTCTTTCCACTGGATTGTTAAAACCAACATCCATAATAGGGTAACATAGCTTGTTGATGCAACAGTTTATTCAAGATCTCCAATCATATCTGCCCCCATCAGTAGTAAACATCTTCTTATATATATAAAAGTAAAAACAACCACCCGAGTGACATTATAATTATATTCCATATAATAATAATTGTGGGTTTCATCAGGATTATTAATTTCCATCATCGTATTGGGTAACAACCCGATCTTCTGCATGTCCCAATGTGATTCTCTTGCCTTATAATTCAAGATAATTATAATATATTTATCAACACAAAAAGAAGTTTCAAAGTAGATAATTCAAAACCATCAATTTGAGGCTCTTTCCATGTCCCAAAATTACGGCAATGCAGAGATCTGCCACTATCCTCAGGATGATATTGACCAATATGTCGCCTCCTCTATGTTTTCACATAATCATTCATATTTTAAAATCACTGGCTTCACTGTTGCTTGGGTTAGAAATTTCTATTTTTGTACAACCTATTTCTTTTTTTGTTTTCTTTTTGTGGGTTTGACTTCCATCCTAATTTTTTGTGTCTCGCATTTCTTTTTTATCCCTTGTATATCCTCTAATTGGTTTCCATGCTTGTCCTTGCCTTGATAAGTCATCACATTAAAATCAGATGGCACTTCTCTCAAATTTGTAGATAATCCAGCTGGGGTATCCGATAAATCCAAAGGCAATTTATCTGGTACAGTCTCTGTCTTTAGTTCCAGCTCCTTCTGCTTATCCTGTATTATATCTGAAGACGTTAAATTCATTTTCAACCTATTTTGATAAAATTCTTCCGCTCTTTCAACAGTATTTAACTGGTATCTTTCTCCTTGATATCTCAATATAATACCAACTGGGACGTCCCACCGGAATTGAATATTTCTCCTTTTTAACTCAGACACCAGAAAGCCAAATTTCTTCCTTTCCATTAATATCTTAGGTGGGAGTTCCTTGTAAATCCAAATCTTTCTTCCATACAATTGCAAATTAGAATTGAAGGAATTTTGCACAATTTTATTCCTAATTTCTTTATCTGAAAAATAGATTACCACATCTCTAGGCAATTGCCTTTGCTTGGCAGTCCAGGAGTTTATTCGATAAGCTCTGTCAATCCTACAAAACACTTCCTCAGGTTGAATCTTTAAAATCCCAGCTAGAAATTCAGAAGATATTTTCCTTAAGTCATCTCTGTTATTTTCCTGCAAACCTCTAAGTCTTATTGCATATTCTGTGAAATTATATTGTATCTTTAGAACCTCTTTTTCAATCCTCTGTTGCAGATTTTCTACATTACCAGACTTTTGGTCAGCATCCATTTTAAATTTTTCTTCTGAACTATAATCCTGAATATTTAACAAATCATTTTCAATTTTTTGAATTCTATTGTCCAATTTATCTTGAATTTCATCCATTTTTGACTCTAGTAAATTAGTATTTGTATCCAACCGAATCATGAATTCTGACACTTTTAAAATTTTTTGCTGCAAAAAGTCAAACTTGGATTTCACCAATTCCTTAGTTTCCTGCTTAAATTTTTCAAGTTGCTGATTCACAATCTCATCCCTTCTTTCAATCTCCTCTAAGAGAAATTCTATTATATTAAAATCAGGTTTCTGGGACTGAAGAGTTAAAACTTGTTCCTTTAAATTCTTAGTGGGGGAATCCCCCCCACCTATTTGTTTGTCTGACTTCACAAGCCTCAGTGCCATGTTTCCGCCTAAGCAGGCTTTGTTAGAAGAAAAAAAAAAAAAAAACAAGACAAAAGACTTCCAGCCAGCAACAATGCCTCCAGGGGAAAAAGAGAAAAACAAAAACAGGAGCGGAGTTTTGTCTACAAATGTAGCCAGTGGTATTTATTCCGCTACATTGTAATAATAAAAAACGGAAGAACTTTCCCTCTCAAACTCTTCTCCAGCCGCGGCAGACGCCATTTTAAAAAGAAACTTTTTTCCTCTTTCTCTTCCTCTATTCTCTTAAGTAATTTTTAAAAGATAAGTAAAATACTTGCGCTTCAGTATTACAGGTCCAGCTCACATTTTCTTTGAGTAATCTGTCAAATTCGCAGGCTTGCTTTTGACGCCTGGCTCTGCATTAGCAGAGGTCTCCCAAAGCCCGGAGCAGCGGCTGGGGATATGGGGCATCTCATCCGCTCCATCCCAAAAGTAAAAGAAAAACTTTTGGGACTCTGCAGAGAGTTCTACCCACCCCTGCCGGCTCTATCTCCGTTTCCTCATGGGAACGGAGTTTTTTCGAGCCGCCGTTCCGTTGTGAAGGCGGCTCTGACAGGCAGTGGAAGCTGACGATCCCAAAGGAACGTCTGGCGGCAGCCAGCAGCAAACAGGAAGTCTCAACTATTATAAAATAACTTCTAATTTAACATAATAATGTTTTATATCTATATATTATTACAACAATTCAAAACCACCTTCCACTTTAAAACTATACGATAAGTCCTACTTTAATATTTAATCTTCTATATATATTACTATAACATTTCAAAGCGGCCTCCCCATAAAATCTAATTTAACATTTATTCCACTCTATCCATTTCCTCCACTCCCCTAAATGTATCACTTAAAAATCCCTTTTCTTAAACTAATCAGTCTGTAGCTAGCTTATTCACCCACTGTCCTGCAAATTTACCATACACAACAATTCTTAATATCTTTAATTCACTGCCCACACTACTTAAAAATATATATATATATGTTCCATTATATCTAAATAAAAAAAAAAAGAAAAGACAATAACTTTAATTTTATAGTCCATATAATATCTTCTTTGAGGTCTTTCCACTGGATTGTTAAAACCAACATCCATAATAGGGTAACATAGCTTGCTGATGCAACAGTTTATTCAAGATCTTCAATCATATCTGCCCCCATCAGTAGTAAATATCTTCTTATATGTATAAAAGTAAAAACAACCACCCGAGTGACATTATGATTATATTCCATATAATAATAATTGTGGGTTTCATCAGGATTATTGATTTCCATCATCGTGGTGGGTAACAACCGGATCTTCTGCATGCCCCAGCATGATTCTCTTGCCTTATGATTCAAGATAATTATAATATATTTATCAACACAAAAAGAAATTTCAAAGTAGATAATTCAAATCCATCAGTTTGAGGCTCTTTCCACGTCCCAAAATTACGGCAATGCAGAGATCTGCCACTATCCTCAGGATAATATTGACCAATATGTCGCCTCCTCTATGTTTTCACATAATCATTCATATTTTAAAGTCACTGGCTTCACTGTTGCTTGGGTTAAAAATTTCTATTTTTGTACAACCTATTTCTTTTTTTGTTTTCTTTTTGTGGGTTTGACTTCCATCCTGGTTTCCTTTCTACAGATTGTGTGTCAACTGGTCGGTTTTCATTCTGCTTTGTAGATTGGTCTTGTTGATTTTGTTTTTGTGTCTCATGTTTCTTTTTTATCCCTTGTATATCCTCTAATTGGTTTCCATGCTTGTCCTTGCCTTGATAAGTCATCACATTAAAATCAGATGGCACTTCTCTCAAATTTGTAGATAATCCAGCTGGGGTATCCGATAAATCCAAAGGCAATTTATCTGGTACAGTCTCTGTAATTCGATATTTTCCCTTTATTTCCAGCTCCTTCTGCTTATCCTGTATTATACCTGAAGATGTTAAATTCATGTTCAACCTATTTTGATAAAATTCTTCCGCTCTTTCAATAGTATTTAACTGATATCTTTCTCCTTGATGTCTCAGTATAATACCAACTGGGGCGTTCCACCTATATGGGATATTTCTCTTTTTTAACTCAGACACCAGAAAACCAAATTTCTTCCTTTCTATTAATATCTTAGGTGGGAGTTCCTTGTAGATCCATATCTTTCTTCCATACAATTGCAAATTAGAATTGAAGGAATTTTGCACAATATTATTCCTAATTTCCTTGTCCGTAAAATAAATCACCACATCTCTAGGCAGTTGCCTTTGCTTAGCAATCCAGGAATTTATTCTGAAAACTCTATCAATCCTACTAAACACTTCATCAGGTTGAACCTTTAGAATCCCAGCTAGAAATTCAGAAGATATTTTCCTTAAATCATCTCTATTATTTTCCTGCAAACCTCGCAGTCTTATCGCATATTCTGTAAAATTATATTGTACCATTAGAACCTCTTGTTCAATCCTCTGTTGCAGATTTTCTACATTACCAGACTTTTGGTCAGCATCCATTTTAGGTTTTTCTTCTGAGCTATTATCCTGAGTGTTTATCAAATCATTTTTAATTTTTTGAATTCTATTGTCCAATTTATCTTGAATTTCATCCATTTTAGACTCTAGTAAATTAGTATTTGTATCCAACTGTATCATAAATTCTGAAAATCCATTAACCACTTTTAAAATTTTTCGCTCCAAAAAATCAAACTTAGATTTTACCAATTCTTTAATTTCCTGCTTAAATTTTTCAAGATGCTGATTCACAATCTCATCCCTTCTTTCAATCTCCTCTAAGAGAAATTCTATTATATTAAAATCAGGTTTCTGAGACTGAAGAGTTAAAACTTGTTCCTTTAAATTGTTGGTGGGGGAATCCCCCCCCCTACTTGTTTATCTGACTTTGTAAATCTCAGTGCCATGTTTCCACCCAGGCAGGCTTTGTTAAAAAGAAAAGAAAAAAAAAAACAAGAGAAAAAACTTCTTTCCAATCAACAACAATATCAAGTCTTCAGGAAAAAAAAGAAAAGAAAAACACAGGAGCGAAGTTTTGTCTACAAATGTAACCAGTGGTATTTATTCCGCTACATTGTAATAATAGAAAACGGAAGGACTTTTCCTTTCTGCCTCTTCTCCAGCTGCTGCAAGCGCCATTTTAAAAGGCTTTTTTCCCCCCCTTTCCTTTCGTCTTTTCTCTTAAGTAATTTTTTTAAAAGATAAGTAAAATACTTGCGGTTCAGTATTACAGATCCAGCTCACATTTTCTTTGAGTAATCTGTTAGATTCACAGGCTTGCTCTTGACGCCTGGCTCTGCATTAGCAGAGGTCTCCCAAAGCCCGAAGCAACGGCTGGGGATATGGGGCATCTCATCCGCTCCGTCCCAAAAGAAAAAGAAAAACTTTTGGGACTCTGCAGAGAGTTCTACCCACCCCTGCCGGCTCTATCTCCATTTCCTCATGGAAACGGAGTTTTTTCGAGCCGCCGTTCCATTGTGAAGGCGGCTCTGACAGGCAGTGGAAGCTGACGATCCCAAAGGAACGTCTGGCGGCGGCCAGCAGCAAACAGGAAGTCAGTCATGCCAAATTTTAGACCCTGGGGAACTTATCAAATTTGCAGATGATACTAACCTGGCAGGAATAGCCAACCCCCTAGAAGATAGGCTCAAGATCCAGATGGATCTTGACAGACTTGAACACTGGGCCCTAGCTAACAAAATGAAATTCAATGTAGAGAAAAGTAAAGCCTTACACTTAGGCAAGAAAAACCAAAAGTACACATAGAGATTGGGAGAAACCAGATTTAATAGAAGTAACTGTGACCCAAGTAGTATCTTGGGTCTTAGTGGACAGCCAATTAAATATGAACCAATAATGTGCAGCAGCAGCAGCAGCCAAAAAAAGCCAATGCAATCCTAAATTGCATTAACAGGGGGATTCATCAAGATCACATGAGGTCCTAATATCACTCTATAAAGCCTTAGTAAGACCACACCTAGAACACAGCATCCAGTTTTGGTCAGCACACTATAAAAAAGATGTTGAGACTCTAGAAAGAGTGCAGAGGACAATGAAGATGATTAGGGGATTGGAGGCTAAAACATATGAAGAATGATTATAGGAACTGGGCATGGCTAGTTGAGTGAAGAGAAGGACCAGGGGAGACATGATCGCAGTGTTCCAATATTTGAGGGAACAGCTCTATTTCCAATAGAGAGGAGAGGGTCAACCTATTTTCCAAAGCACTTGAAGGCCAGACAAGGAATAATGGATGGAAACTGATCAAGGATAGATTCAACCTAGAAATAAGGTTAAATTTTCTGACAGTGAGAACAATCAACCAATGGAACAGCTTGCCTTCAGAAGTTGTGGGAGCTTCATCATTGGAAGCTTTCAAGAAGAGACTGGATTGCCATTAGTCAGAAATGGTTTAGGGTCTCCTCCTTGGGCAGGGGTTGACTAGATAACCTCCAAGTTCCCTTCCAACTCTTGTTATTCTATTCTGTTCTGTTCATACATTCATATTTTTTATAGAATAACATTTTGCAAGTGCTTTTAGTGCAAGACTGAAAAACATGAATTACCAATTATTGTAAAATGTACAATAAATAGAGTACCTGTAGCTAGTGCCTTTCCTCACAGTCTGAAAATCCTAAACCAATTAGTTTCTCTGCTATAACTGCCTAATTAAAAGGGATTTAAGGTATGCAGTGTAGTCCCCCACTCCACAGGTTTCTTAAGAATTTACAATTGTTCAGTCATTAGTATTATTGGATATGTGAAGTGTCTAAGATCCAAAGAAGCTATCCTGGTGCTCTCCTGATATTTTGAGTTACAATTCTTCAGCCTTTCATCATTCACATGGCGCAAGAGCATGGAAATGGAGGAGCTTATTCTTGAATTGGAAAATTGATTCAAGAATTCTCATATTAGTTATCTATGTAGTCCAAAATTTTCTGTAACATTTTTCCTATTTATTTACCAAAGAAGACAACAGTATGAGTCTGTAAATGTAATTTCACAAATGCTGGTTTTAACTCATGATAACTGAAATTATAATGGAAGGTTAACCTCATATTTACCTAGTTGCATTCGCTAAATCGCATTTATTAAATAATTTTCAAATACTTATGAACTTGATGCGAGTATAATCAATCTTTGATGCTGACCTTCAGATCTACTTAAAGAATTTGCAAACAAAAACAAACAAAAAAACAAAAATGAACAATCTGGTAAAAATAAAAATTGAACCGTTCTTTCAGAAAAACAAATGACCCTTATACCTAGATTTAAAATAAAACAAAAAATATTGATCCAATGACATCTAAGTTTGATATTTCAGTTTTCAAATGAGAGAAAATTGCTTTATTTACTATAATAAAAAGCAATGGTAAATCCCAAATAGAAATGGATTCATGTCCTACAAGAAAGTGCCAGAATTAATCTTTAAAACCAGGACTTTCTAGATATTTTGCTTCTAGCTGCCACAGTCTTTGCTTGCAGAGATCATGCCACCAGAAACCGGTGGGTATTCAACTATAAAACATCTAGAGGGCATCAGATGCTTACCCTTGTTTTAACATTTGTTTTAAAAAGCTTCCAAATCCTCTATTTTCCTCAAAGCTCTGAACCATAAAGAATGTGCACTAAAATCTTCCCCTCAGATAATTCCAATGCTGGAGGCAAGAAGTGACCTGCTCTAGTTTTGAAAATATATATATATATATATATATATATATATATATATATATATATATCCAGCAAGTTCTAGAAGTAGCCAGTTGGTGTATTTATGACCATACAAGAACAACTTTTCTTAAAAAAAAAAAAGAACACTCAAGTATGTAGATGAGAAACATAGTACAATTGAATGGTTATCCAGAGTTCATTTATGGAAATTGCTTCTTCCAGTTTTCATGGTGTTGATGGATCAGGAGGGAGTGATTCATTATGAGAGTACACAGATGGTATGGAGTCTTTTGATGGTTACCTGAATCATCATTGTATATGTTGTTTTATAGCTTTTTATAAGCCGTCCAGAATCATTTTGTGTGTGTGTATGAGATGGGCAGCCATATAAATTTGTGCAATAAATACATGCATAAATACATATATTCCATTTGATAATCCAATACCTTTTCCAAACAGATATCTTTCTTTGCCAGGCAATTTCAACCTCAAAAGGTCTAGTAAGTTGACACTGGCATAGGGAGATGTGTGTGTGTGTGTGTGTGTGTGTGTGTGTGTGTGTGTGTGTGTGTGTGTATGTGTGTGTGTGTGTGTGTACACACACACATATATGCGTGTGTATATATATATATATAGAAATAAATATTTGACCTCTACAGGGAGGAGTCATAAAATATGGGTGTGTCTGGCTGAAGAGGTCCAAGAAGGCCGAAATAGTGCTATCCCAGTCTCCCATAAGTCTCAGAAGAAACAACATAAAATGTCTGACAGGCCTGAAAGCGATGAATAGAGATTTCATCCCACCATGGCCATTTTAACATCTTTCAACATAGGAAAAAACCCTGATTGCAAAAATATCGCATACATATATATATATATATATATATATATTACAAATTATTCTAAAATTACGAGTTCCAGGTATATTAGTAAAAAAAGAAGCAGGCATACTGCGAACTCCAGAACTTAAGATTTTAAAATTTTAAAAGAATTAAAATTTTATTTTACTAAGCTTTCGTCAGCCATCTGCTGACATCGTCAGAGTATTAAACTACCATTACATTGCTGACAATGTCAGCAGATCGGTGACAAAAGCTTAGTAAAATAAAATTTTAATTCTTTTAAAATTTTAAAATCTTAAGTTCCGGAGTTCGCAGTATATAATATGAAGTTACCGGTATTTCCTGATCCAAATATTCAATATGATTGAACATCCAATTGGCCTTTTTTTCATTTCTTTTTCTTCTTTTCTGGAAATAGCATTTTCGGTATATGTGGCTATAATTTAGAAAGGGCTGATCCATGGAGAAGAGGATGACGAGGAAAAGTAGTTTAGAATCTAATTTATAACGCAGAAAATGAAAGAAAGCTTTCAGGGTAATGCTTGTAAGAAACATAATTTGAAAGCTGCCTCAGAGCTGCTTATTTGCTATTTTAAATCAAGTTCATTATGAATGGCTCTGCAGTGCTATATATCATCAGGAATGGAAACATAAGCATTATTCAAGCTATCCTTTAAAGCGCTGTATCTTCATATTTAAGTAAACAGAATTGGAGGTTTCTTGTTCATTCTTTTTCTGTATCAGGCTTATATCCTTCAAGTTCATACTATGTTCTTCATTTTCTGTTTTAACTATATTAAGTGCTCCCAGGCAATTCAATCAGTTCAACTACAATATTTATTGAGTGTACCCTGCACAATAACTCACCCCAAACGTTATTCAGTGTTGGCAAGCTGAGTGACGCAACCAAACAGGGACAAATTAGGAACTGCTATAGTGATAGTGATAGATGTTTCTTCCTTCTCTATCTGAGTGTGTTGGTGTACATGCAGGAATGGCTTTTTCCTTTTACGACTGGACTTCCATTTTTGCTTGTACTTGACCCCAATGTACAATGGCCCCATTAATTTTTTAGCATCTCTGTGATATCCATTTGGGCCCATTTAATAAGTTTGAACCTTTGGAGGGAGGTAAGGAATAGATCTTATAAATAAAGATTCGTACATGTGACAATTATGAAGTTGTGCATTTATATATTTAAATTATGGGCATATCTGCCTTGTGACCTTAAGTTGCCCCTTTCCTGTGCTGATGCCAGTTTGGCACTAAGCTGGTTTAAGAAAATCTTGTCTGGACTGACATACCTGCTTATAAGCCACTGCAGGCTATCATATTGTCCCCAGTTAATGTGCCCTTCCACTTTCTGTTCAGGAAAGCAACTGCCAGTAGTGGGTTTCAAATTTTTTTTTACTTGTGGGTATAAGTTTGTGGGTGTGGCATGGCTTTGTGGGCGTGGCTTAGTGGGTGTGGCATGGGAAGGAACCTGTAAAATCTCCATTCCCTCCCCACTACAGGGGAAGGATATTGCAAAATCCCCATTCCCTCCTAATCAGCCAGGATCAGCCAGGACTTGGGAGGCAGAGAATAGATGGGGGTGGGGCCAGTCAGAATTTTTACTTCTCCAAACTACTCAAAATTTCCGCTACCGGTTCTCCAGAACTGGTCAGAACCTGCTGAAACCCACCTCTGTTATACACCGTACACACACACATCCATATACTCTTAACTTAAGCTATTTTTATTTCTAAAGCAAATGCACAAATAAATAAAAAATAAATAAAACTGATGCAAAAATGTATTTTTTGAAATTGGGAGTAAATGAGTTCCCTATATCTTTGTCCCACAAATTCAGAGCAATGGAGATGAGGTGGCTAGTGTCACAATGTTCTACAGCAGGGGTGTCAAACTCATGTCATCACGTTGTCTTCACGTGACGTATTGTGACTTTTTTCCCCTTCGCTAAACTAGGGCGTGGCCAATGCATGACGCATCCAGCCCGTGGGCTGCGAGTTTAACACCCCTGTTCTACCGACACAATTCTCTAGATATTCAGATGTTAGGTCTTGTTTTTGATTTTGGGTGCCGGGACAAGTAGAAACTGCCACTGTTGCATCATCAGCCCCTAATGCTTTGCAGTGTCCTCTCCACTCAAAGTCCTTTGAATTGGAGTATAATATGAGCCCCATCAAATAAATATACACAAATAAATTTTAAAAAATTAGACAGGGTGACTGTAATTTATTGATCTGTATTAATTTGACAACAAGACTTTCTTCTAAGGAATTAAAAAAGACTTGAAATAGTGAAATAAATCCCCAAACTCACATGGCACTATTATAAATCTCCATGGAGATAATTTCCAGTTTGCATATATCTGCTGACACATGAATTTGTGAAAAATCTATCTCTCTGTAGCAAGAACTTCATAGGTATTTAAATCTTTTTAGAAGTTCTTCTTTCGGGTGTGCCCATTTTAACTGAGGCAACGAGGTGCAAGGGAAGCTAGTTACCAAGAAAACCTCAGATGGTAGACAGTTCAAAGGGTTAGATAAAAACTTGATTTATCTTTCTAAAATTCAACATGCATGTTTCTTTTCTCCTGTTGATTGAAACAATAAATCTACCCTACTGAACACCTGAGTGCTGAGTTGAGCAATCACATATTTGAAGATTTTCATACAACTTGATCAAAGCAAATGAGGGCTTGAGCATAATCCTATTAACAAGAAAGAGGGTTTCCAAGACTGTATGAAAGCTTCTTGGGAGATTAACTGGGGCTTTTGAATACTTCTTGTCCAGTTGATTATTGTGTTTGCTCTGAAATAGAAAGTATCACTGACTTCTTTAATTACTCCAAGATCTGAATTAGTACTTGGGTACAGTAGCCACAGAGTGTGATGCCCTATTAAATTTGATGTAAACTTGGTATCTTGATTTTCAGAGGGTTTTCAGATTTAGTTGATCCAGTTATAGAAGTATATATAATCTCACTTAATTTGGAGTCTGAAGTGGAACAAGGCTCTTCACCAGAGTTGGAGTTTTCTGATATTTCTTCTTACTGGTAAGTATATACTACAGCTTGCAGTAGAGACCCATGCTTACTATACAGTACTACACAATATAGGGATGGGGTGGCTCAGTGGCTAAGATGCTGAGCTTGTTGATTCGAATCCCTAGTGCTGTGTAATGGGGTGAGCTCCCATTACTGGTCCCAGCTTCTGACAACCTAGCAGTTCGAAAGCACGTAAAAAATGCAGGTAGAAAAATAGGGACCACCTTTGGTGGGAAGGTAACAGCTTTCCATGCGCCTTTGGCATTTAGTCATGCCAGCCACATGACCACAGAGATGTCTTCTGACAGCGCTAGCTCTTTGGCTTTGAAAAAGAGATGAGCACCGCCCCCTAGAGTTGGGAACGACTAGCACATATGTGCGAGGGAAACCTTTACCTTTACTACACAATATGGTCTCTTTCTTTTCCAACTTCTGCTCTGTGCCTTATCTTTTGCTTGAGGAAAGTGAGAATATATGTTAATATGGACAATGGGGAATCTGAAAAAAGATGTACACTCCCTTTGTAAAATATTTGAGATGTCACATACTACCTAAATACTCTTTTGAGTTCTTCAAACTGTTTTATTTTTAGTAAAAAGCTGGGCTTAAATAAGTAGTAAGCTTAGTAAGCACTTCTGAATTAATGAATACCGATATCATTAATTATTGGGTTGATTGGTATAATGGAATATAGCTGGGCACATTAGAGATGTAAAGATAAGCTTCAATTCCCAAAACTAAGATAGGAGGTTTTGAGCTGAATTACTGTATCTAGGTTAAGTTTTCTTGCATATACTTATCTTAATTCTCGGCCCTATCTAAGAAGCTCATAATGTTTGTCATTGCTTTCGGTAATACTGATGGTAGGAGTCCAAATTCATTAATCTAACTCTGCACAAAGTTTGGTATCTTGCCGTTCTTTTTCTTTAAGGTATGTATATCACCGTATTATCCATGAAGGCAATTATTTAGTTTTATTCCACTAAAGAATGCTGTCACTTTCCACTGAAACATTTCAGAAGTATTATCTATAATTCCAAAGTACAAATAATAAAAACAAAACCTCCTAAAGGGCAGAACGAATGTGGTTTCTTTTGCTCCCTGGATTTAAAGGTTTTTGAGAGAAATTATTTATAGATATTAGATTTAGAAAACAGTTTAATTGATGTCAAGTTGGAGGAAAAAATGTGAAGTCCGTTTTTCCCTCCTAACAGTTTGACTAAATTTGTGCTTATAGCTAAACTCCTGTCATTATGTCAGAAAAGAATTTATGTTGTGAAGATAGCAAATAAAAAGCTAGATAAGAATACATTTATATGTCTCTCTGTGTGCGTATAATTTATTATAATTTTAAGGTATCATTTTATGCAAATAAAAATAATTGAATAAATTGACAACTTTATGGCTTAGAAATAGATAGATAGATAGATAGATAGATAGATAGATAGATAGATAGATAGATAGATAGATTTACATTACCAAATGAGTTATGTATCACTAGAACACAGTAGGCCCTTGGGACAGTTGTTGTCACTCATGGTCCAGATTGCCTTCATTTAAAAATGGTATCTATTGGGTGTCCCAGAAATGCATCTTCTCAGTTATAATGCCTGCCTAATGCCTAATGCCTTTGGGATGAGGTTGCCCTCTGAGATCTGGATGGCCCCCAACCTTCTGGTACTTTGAAGAGCTCTAAAGTCATGGCTCTTTGGCCAGCCTTTGGTGAGGTTCATTGAAGCCCCCTATTGGTTGGGGGTGTCTGTTACTTTGGTCCATTCCAGTCTGGTTTCTGTCACTTTTGCTATCTTTTATTCTTTATTCGTGTTTTTATTGTATTTGTACAACAGTTTTACTTGTGAACTACCCAGAATCATTGGGAGTCGAGTGCTCTACAAATGTAATTAATTATTGACAGACAATAGAAAAAGAGCGAACAGCCAAGAAGAAGATAACTAATTTCATTAATTGCTTCTTCAAAAAAGAGAATTTTGGAAATACATCACTCTGCAGGCATGAGAACAAGCTAAATCTATCAGATATCCTCCAAACATTTGGTGTCCTATTGCTTTTTGCCTCACTTTCCATGCAGAATATTTTGTTCATCGTGTATACAAATCCCTCCACTTTCTCTTTTGCTAGGGATCCAATCTGGTCAAGTGGCCCAGAATTGCAGATTCATTTCTTTTTATTATTTCCATGAGTTGAATTATATAGCCATATGATACTGAATAAAGGAAAAGATACCATGTTTTATTTAATATGCGGTGCTCATGTAAATCCTGATTTGTAAAGTGGCTTGGATATGTGAAGACCCTGGATTTCTGTCAGATAAAGATTTCGTGCGAAAATAAGATCTTTCATGATTAACTCCCTGCTATGGATATCCGTAGCATATTCTAGCCAGGGAGACATTAAACCATCACATTTAACAGCTGTGGTATCTTCCTCAAAAGCCATATTTCATCCAGGACTGCTCTAAAAACCTCTTCCACGATATCAAAGCGGTGAAAAACGACCAATCTGAAGTGCAGAAAAGTCCCCTCAGAGGAGCCATTGCTCCCTGCCAATTGACATTTGGAGGGCTGTTCCTTTAAATGGGCAGCCTCTCCATCTTCCTTGGCTCTTTCCAGCTTGACTGAAAGAATAATGGCTCACC
This sequence comes from Pantherophis guttatus, assembly GCF_059756535.1. NCBI lineage: Eukaryota > Metazoa > Chordata > Lepidosauria > Squamata > Colubridae > Pantherophis > Pantherophis guttatus. Next base: position 139,836,618 of record NC_142065.1, read on the forward strand.
GCTGGTTTCATCTATGGGGGTAATGAAAAGAAAAGAAAAAGATGGAGATGCCTCAGACAGGGTGAGCTCCACTACCTCCTCCCCATGCCATCCAGCTTGGACTAATGACAGAATAATCAGTGGGTTCAGATGCTCAGCTCCATACATTCCTACAGAAGCTTTCCTTCCCAGGAAGAGGAATCCAGGCACCTGGAGCGAAAACAAAACTCTTCATCAGTCACTTTCCTTCTCTACTCAGAGCAAGCGAGATGACAAGCCTGCTGTTTGCTGGCAGCCCGCCAGGACTTCAACCCGTGGCTGCTCTAATTAACTCACCTGTGGAATTCCTCTTTCCCAGGCCCAGATGGGGAAAGTGCATTCATCCAGCCTACAGTCAAAGCTTCAAACAAAAATAAAAGAGAGAGGAGGAGTTCCCTACGTCCTATAAAGTTACCTTGTTTGGGTTTAAATAACTCTACCACGCAAGTGTGAAAAGAATCTATCACAAACCCTCTCTTAAGAAAGTGGAGGTTCATTTTGAAAATAGGAGAATAAATCAGAAGGCTGTTAGTAGTAGTATTGTGGGCATCAGCACTGCCCTCCTCCATTTCCTTTATGCCATTTAATTCTACCAATTTAATAGAAGCCTATTTGTTTTCCCAGTCACATATGCACATTGACTGCTGTGAGTTGATTGATAAATAGCACTTTCCTGGGATATAGTGAGTTACTTGTTCAAAGGATATTTGATAAATTTGGGGCCTTATTTGTTTGACATTTGGAAAAATAATCCACACACATGCACGCACGCACGTGTGCACAGACACACATATACCATATTTATTTTAAAATTGTTCATTTGTTCTGAGGGAGGGAGGGACAGAGGCAGGGGTGAAATCCAGCAGGTTCCAATAGGTTCTGGAGAACTGGTAACAAAATTTTGAGTAGTTCAGAGAACCGGCAAATGCCACCTCTGGCTGGCTCCAGAGAGGGGTGGGAATGGAGATTTTGCAATATCCTTCCCCCAGAAGGGGAAGGAATGGAGATTTTGCAGTATCCTTCCCCTGCCAAGCCCGCCAAGCCACACCCACAGAACCAGTAGGGAAAAAAATTGGATTTCACCCCTGGATGGAGGGAGGGAAGGAAGGAAGGGAAAGAGAGAGAGAGAAAGAAGAAAGAAAAGAAAAGAAGAGAAGAGAAGAGAAGAGAAGAAAAGAAAAGAAAAGAAAAGAAAAGAAAAGAAAAGAAAAGAAAAGAAAAGAAAAGAAAAGAAAAGAAAAGAAAAGAAAAAAAAAGAAAAGAAAAGAAAAGAAAAGAAAAGAAGATCAGGTTCTTTTGAATATTGTTCCATTAACTGGTTCAGAGTTATATGATCATTAGCAGTTTTTTTTTAATCTCAGTTTTACCTCTGGTTTATTGCTATTCCATTAATATTTATTTACAGGTAATCCTTGACTTACGACCATAACTGAGCCCAACATTTCTGTTGCTAAGTGAGACATTTGTTAAGTGAGTTTAGCTCCATTTTACAGTCCTTCTTACAACAGTTGCTCAGTGAATCTCTGCCATTGTTAAATTAGCAACATGACTATTAGTGAATCTGGTTTCCCCATCGATTTTGCTTATCAGAAGGTCACACAAGATGATTGCAGGACCCCAGGACACTGCAACCATCATAAATATGAGTCAGTTGCCAAGAGTCTGAATTATTATCATGAGACCATGGGGATGCCACAACAATCATAAGTGTGAAAAATAATCATAATCAGTGCTGTTGTAACTTTAAATGATTACTAAATGAACCGTTGTAAGTCAAGGACTAACAAGTGACTCTGGGCAGCAATCATAAAACAATTAAAAACAGTTACAGTGGAGTACAAAATTAAATATCTATGGCAGCTGAGAAAAAATGCAAACATAGATGCCACTACAGCCAGGAAACGCATCCCATATTTGGGGGCCCAGATCTTCAAGGCCTTATGAAAGGCCAACAGGATCAAAATCGTCCTCACCTCTGAAATCAGAACAGTATGAAATAATAATAATTTATTAAACTTGTATGCCACCCTACTCAGGGCGGCTCACAACAATCAAGGAAATTACAATAAAATCTGCAAAAGATTTGTTTTATTGTTGTGTGTATTCACATGCACACACATACATTGCATTTATTATTTTTTTAAATCCATAGAATGCATGTGCAGCCATACCAATGTCTAAAATATAAGGGATTTGCTTTCATCTTCATTATCTATCAAACTTTTCATAACCATTCATCTATATTTGAAAGTGAATTATTTTTGCACTAGGACTTTAACCATAAGCAATAGCTTCCAACCATTCTCTGTGACACATTTATCCATAGATACCCAAATGAGATTTGAAATGGATTCAGTGCCCAGAAACATTTTAGTAATGGGGGGGGGGGGACGGGACACTATTGCCAGTCCTTTATTTTGTACTGATAAAAATTAAAATTTCAGATAATAAAACTTCCAGAATTCTTCAGAGGCATCAGCTGTAATGCTGTCTGATGGACCTCAAAAGCTGCAGAAGAGAAATAGGTAGCATTTATCTCCTCCTGTCTCAATTTCATAGCTTGGCTGGTTGCTATCTGACTTATTGTTGCAGGAAAATAGAATTCTTCTAACCAAATAATGTATTTGAAAGGATAGCCATCAGGTCGGACAAATAAAAACAATGTGAATTTATTGACTTTGGAACCATTAATATCTTTTTGCAATAGCGTTTTAGTATTCTTTCAGTGCATTCACGGTGAAATCCTTAAATGTTAAAGGTTTGCATATGATGCTGACTTATTCCTCAAAACTTTTTTACTCTGTCTTTGAAGAAATGATTATTGTATGAGGCATGGGTGGTTGTCAGAAGACTTTTTCTGAAAAATGGAAACGTGATATTATTTTGGACATTTAAGGATTTGTTTTTTGGAAATATGTAAAGTATCCTTTTTGGAAAAGGCAGTGTTACAACTGATAAGAAAATGAAGCAACATGTTTTTCTTTGGCATAATTTTTCATGATATTGTACAACAGTACAATAGCACTTTTGAATAACTTTTTTTTACTCTTTTCTATTTGTTAATAATATAGCTTTATAAGGTACTTTCTGCAGATCACCATTTCCACTGGTGGAGAGAAGAAAAAGAAACTGAAGTAGAACATGTTTTTGGATCTTAGCCTGGCAGGGCCAAGCTAAAATACCGTATTTTTCAGAGTATAAGACCCACTGGAGTATAAGACGCAGCTTAGTTTTTGGAGAGGAAAATAGGAAAAAAATAATCTGCCTACCAGGTATTCATCTGGCTAGCGTCCTTAGTCTGGTCAGCTTCAACAGATTAGTTTGCTGGTTTTGAGAGAGCACACACACTTTTTATCCCCTGCTTGGGGATAAAAAACAGCTTCTAAAGCACAACTGATCTTTGGAGAGAGAAGCAATGAGAAAAGCAGGCAAAGCACGGAGATCGCTTCACTCGCTAGCACCTCATTAGGGCTGAAAAAAGGCTTTACAGTTGAGAGTCGGAGGGAGCAGGCAAGGAAGATCACTTCACTCGCTAGTGCCTTGTTAGGGCTGAAAAAAAGCTTTGAAAAAGCTACATTCTGAGTTTAAGACGCACCTACATTTTCAGCCTCTTTTAGTGGGGAAAGTGTGTCTTATACTCCAAAAAATACAGTATATGATTCATTGAAAGGGCTTAGTCAAGCGCAGGGAAATCAGGAGATTCGAGCAATTCAAATGAGTATAAAGATTTATTGCAAGTTTAAACTGTCTACAAAAATCTGACCTATTAACAATCAAGGGAAATGAGTGGGAATAAAAAAGCATTCAATTGGGCTGGGCTTAGAACTCTTGTGGGCATGCAAGGACTTGTGATTTATGACAAATTTGACCCCTTCCTGAGGCTCCGCCTGATCCTCTCCTACAGATTTCTTGTTACTGAACATTTTTGGGAGGTGAAAGATAACATTTACACACCATATCGCTTTGACAGTTCAATTTGCAATACTTGCATAAGACCAAGCTGCCACTAACCATGCAATCAGACGTATAATCTGCTACCAATTCTGATATGGAGGGGCAATAGACATTATTCGAGGGGGAATATAGTTGTATGATTAAGGAGAGATAGATATTATTCCACCCAAAGATTATGAAAGGAAGAATTCTGAATGTGGGGTGTTCCTGACAAAGTAGAAGAATTGAAAATAATTTCGTTCCTTCCTGCTATCTGTTGTCTTGAAAGGGGAGGCGTGAAACTGGGGAGATTCTTACCAGTTTGAACCAAAGAAGAAATGGAAATCCCTCCCCCTTAGGTGGACAGTTAGGTGGACAGACATAAAAGGAGGAAGGTATTACCAAGAAGAAATGGAAATGGAAGAGGAGCCACTTATGTCCTAAAGCAGGCAGAGTGAGAAGCACTTAATAACAGCAAGTTCAGAGAGGAGAAGGAGAAAATAGAAAAGGAGGTGAGCTAGAGATGAATCTGGCAAGGCAGCAATAGAGAGGCATTATGTCAACAGAGTTGAACTACTTCCCACAACCATAAAGAAAGGGACCAAGCATCTGTTAACTTAGAAAGGCAGAAGGAAATGTCTTAGTCTTAAAACTGAAGCACAGACCTTATATACAGGCTTGCCTTATTTGCTCTGCAAATGGCAAACCATCTGTTGTGTCTGAGTCTTCCTTCTTGTCTGTGACAATGAAATATGACTTCCATTCCTTGAAATCCACGAATATATGACCTAGGTGTTTTTATTCCTTTTCCATTTTCTTTTCTTTCTTTTTAAAAATTTCATACACTGTCCTTTCTCTTACTTTGTTTTTGTAGTCAGTCCATAATAACTTGAATCAAGTTGAATAATATTGAGAGTCATTGCTGAATAAAGTTTTAAGTGTCTGGAAAGCTGAGATTTACTGTGGTAACCTGATGTTAAATTGTCTGAGGGAAGTTGATAAAGACTGCTGTTATTCCGGTCTTCTTCTGTCTAGTACAATTTACTAATATGTCCCATTTTCAAGTCCTTATGTTTACTAGTTTCACTTCTTCCAACAAATCATATGAAAGGTTGGATTCATTTATCTTCCATGCCATTTCCTCCTCAAACATAGCAATATTGCATATGTAGGTCTTTTCTAAATGAAAGTAGTATTATTACACTCTTCTTTTACAGTACATTTATTCGGTGTCCTTCAAGATAAGAGATAGTTTGATCCTCACATTCTATGTCCTATTATTAGCTTCTGCTGGTATGAATTGAATGTGACAGATAAAACAAAACATAATTTACCAAGATATGAGAAAAATGAAATTCTTCAAATATATAACACAAAAAAATGGAATTCCTTTCCTAGAAATGGATTGGTCCATCATTAAAAGGATGGGAGATGAATCAATATATTTTTTTAAAAAACCCTACAGGACAAATGCTAAAAATGAACCACCAAAATACCCAGGGTTCTAAATTATTTTTTCAGTACTATTCATTAATACAAACAGGCACATAGCTCCCTAGGGTACACTGATTAGACCATGCTCCACCTCATTATCTATGGCTAATCAAGAAATGTACAAATGATACAGTGCATGGTTTATGCATCTGGAGGAAGTCTTCACTTATGCCATATGGTTCTCAATTAGCACCAACTGAAAACCAACTTTTTTTGTTGTTAAAATAAATAGCGTTATCATGAACCATGTAAAAGACATAATCAAATTGCCAAAAATAATATATTTCAAGTAAGTAGAACAGCAAACATAATAAATTACACAATTATTCCTCCTACTCAACAGAGATGTTGCATTCGCTTTATGTAAATGGCAATCTGCAACTAAGAACCATATAATATTCTCTTTGTAGCAATGGCATCTACCTTTTTGTCATCTCCGCTATTGCACTGAGTGCTAAATAGCCTTTTCTAAATGCTTGATAAATTGTCATTTCTTTCTCTTTCAGAATTCCTCCGAGACTTAAAGGAAAAAAAAAACCATTAAGGAACAAAGAAGGAATGTGATTGGCTTCAGCACAGAGAACTAGCTTCCATTTGAGGTTGAGGGAAAATCATCACTTCAGCATCATTTTGTACTGCCATCATGAGAACTTATCATTGCTTCTGGCTCCTGTTTTGGTTTGGTCCTCTTCACCAAAGTTATTCTATACCATTATCCCAAAAAACTACTGGTTTTCCAGAAAACCCAAAAGTTTTGGATTTATCTAGAAACAGCAGAAAGGAGCTTAGTCGTTCCAAAAGAAGCTGGATGTGGAATCAGTTCTTCCTTCTGGAGGAATACACAGGCTCTGATTATCAGTACGTTGGCAAGGTAGGATACTTTAATTCTTTCCTAATGGTTAAAACAAAGTATGGCATGGGTATTGTGCCACCACACCAGCTGTCTTTAATCAATGTCTCTAGGAGTAGAGGTACTTCTTGTGAAAGTACTATGGGGAGTATTTAAGAGCTTAGCTAACAACTTGAAAAAGATGAAAGAAATTGTGATATTTACATAAACAACCATACATGTTTAGAATAAAATCTGCAATTTGATTGCTAAAAAAACGTTTCAGAAATTATACATTGTTGAGTTCCAGCATAGGAACTTAAAACTTGCCCTTTTAATTTCAGCAGGGGGATGTTAACTTAATACTATTTAAGTTTTAAAGACCTATTAAAATGTATTTTAGTAGAACTTCTTCCTTCATGAAGATACATGTAAATATTCCTGCTTTTATATACAAGTGAGTCAGAAATACATGTGAGGTTGTCACCATTGATTGTTAAATTAGCTGCTTGTAAATCTGGAAAAAAGTTGTTGGAAGATTAATTTTTTTCCCCTTTACTGATGTATAATATCTTCTAGACTCATTGAAATATCACTGAGCTAAAAGAAAGGTAAAATAACAAATTTCATTTACCGACATTTGCAGGAGAGCAAAGGGGCTTAACTGACAATATACTGTATGTCAAAAGTCACAATGCAAACCATATGGCTTACATGCTTGTATCTAATACCAGCATGCAAATACAAAAAGAGATGGTTTGTCTTATGATGATGTGATGATTGGGGTTTTTTTTTTCATTTTTGGATTATTACAATTGATTCTACACACCTATGACTTCATATCACTTCAGTGATGGCTAAGTAATGTCATGAACATACTACAAGCCACTGCAGGGGTGGGTTCTACTTACCTTTACTACCGGTTCGCAACGGGGCCGTGCTCTTTAGTTCTTCTTCGCTTTCTGCCATTAGAGTGGTATCATCTGCATATCTGAGGTTGTTGATATTTCTCCCTGCAATCTTAATTCCAACTTTTGATTCATCTAGACCCACCTTTCTCATGATGTGCTCTGTATATAAGTTAAATAGGCAGGGTGACAATATACAGCCTTGCCGGACTCCTTTCCCAATTTTGAACCAATCAGTGGTTCCATGTCCAGTTCTCACTGTTGCTTCTTGACCCACATATAGGTTTCTCAACAGACAAATAAGATGGTCTGGTACTCCCATCTCTTTAAGAACTTGCCACAATTTGTTGTGATCCTCACAATCAAAGGCTTTAGCATAGTCAATGAAGCAGAAGTAGATGTTTTTCTGGAACTCCCTAGCTTTCTCCATGATCGAGCGTATGTTGGCAATTTGATCTCTAGTTCCTATGCCTCTTCAAAATCCTGCCTGTACTTCTGGTAGTTCTCAATCCACATACTGCTGGAGCCTAGCTTGTAGGATTTTAAGTATAACCTTACTAGCATGTGAAATGAGTGCAATGGTGCGATAGTTTGAACATTCTTTGGCATTGCTTTTCTTTGGAATTGGAATGTAAACTGACCTTTTCCAAACCTGTGGCCACTGTTGAGTTTTCCAAATTTGCTGGCACTTTTACTGCACTTTTAAAAGTGCACTTTTACTGCATCATCTTTAAGATTTTGAATAGCTCAACTGGAATACTATCTCCTCCACTAGCTTTGTTGTTGCTCAGATTTCCTAAGGCCCATTTGACTTCACATTCTAGGATGTCTGGCTCGAGGTCAGTGACCACCCCATCATGGTTATCAGGGATGTTAAGCTCGTTCTTGTATAGTTCTTCTGTGTAATTTTGCCATCTCTTCTTAATCTCTTCTGCCTCTGTTAGGTCCCTGCCATTTTGGTCCTTTATCATGCCCATCTTTGCATGAAACATTTCCTTCATATCTCCAATTTTCTTGAAGAGATCTCTGGTCCTCCCTATTCTATTGTTTTCTTCTATTTCTTTGCATTGTTCATTTAAGAATGCATTCTTATCTCTTCTACAGTAGCTATTCTCTGGAAATCTGCATTTAACTGGGTGTATCTATCTCTTTCTCCCTTGCCTTTCACTTCCCTTCTTTCCTCAGCTATTTGCAAAGCTTCCTCAGACAAACATTTTGCTTTCTTGCCTTTCTTTTTCTTTGGGATGGTTTTAGTTGCTACCTCATGTACAATGTTGTGAACCTCCGTCCATAGTTCTTCAGGCACTCTGTCTATCAGATCTAATTCCTTAAATCTATTTGTCAGCTCTACTGTGTATTCATCAGAGATATGATTTAGTTCATACCTGAGTGGCCTAGTGCTTTCCCCTACTTTCTTCAATTTAAGTCTAAATTTTGCAACGAGAAGCTCATGATCTGGTCTTGTTTTTACTGACTGTATAGAGCTTCTCCATCTTTGGCTGCAGAGCACATAGTCAATCTGATTTCTGTGTTAACCATCTGGTGATATCCATGTGTAGAGTCATCTCTTGGGCTGTTGGAAAAGAATGTTTGTTATGACCATCGTATTATCTTAACAGAATTCTATGAGCCGGCGCCCTGCTTCATTTTGTACTCCAAGGCCAAACTTGCCTGTTATTCCAATTATCTTTTGGCTTCCTACTTTAGCATTCCAATCCCCCATGATGATAAGGACATAATTTTTGGTGTTAATTCTATAAGATGCTGTAGGGCTTCATAGAGCCAGTCAATTTCATCCTCTTCAGCATCAGTGCTTGGGGCATAGATTTGAATAACTGTGATATTGAATGGCTTGTTCAGATTCAAACTGAGATCATTCTGTCATTTTGGGGATTGTATCCCAGTATTGCTTTTCCTACTCTTTTATTGATGATGAAGGCTACTCCATTTCTTCTGAGGGATTCTTGCCCACAGTAGTATACAAGATGGTCATCTGAATTAAATTCACCCATTCCTGTCCATTTTAGTTCGCTGATTCCTAAGATGTTGATGTTCAGTCTTGTCATCTTTTGTTTGACCACATCCAGCTTGTCTTGATTCGTGGATCTTACATTCCAGGTTCCTATGGAGAAAAAATCTTTACAGCATCGGTCTTTCCTTTCACCACCAGATACATCCACAGCTGAGCGTCCTTTCAGCTTTGGCCCAGTTGCTTCATTCTTTCTGGCACTACTAGTACTAGCCCTCTGCTCTTCTCCAGTAGCATATTGGACACCTTCCGACCTGAGGGGCTCATCTTCCGGCGTCATATCTTTTTGCCTTTTGGTACTGTCCATGGGGTTTTCATGGCAAAGATACTGGAGTGGGTTGCCCTTTCCTTCTCCAGTGGATCACGTTTTGTCAGAACTCTCTGCTATGACGTGTCCATCTTGGGTGGCCCTGCACGGCATAGCTCATAGCTTCATTGAGCTACGCAAGACCCTTTACCACGACAAGGCAGTAATCCATGAAGGGGTTTGATCATATGTTGTATGAATTATTTTGTTCTGAAATAATTAACACAGACACTGACTATTATTACTCTTGTTAAATGGGTTTATTAAGTTTTTTATGGTGAATCATCAGAAATGTTTCTATGGAAAGACAACTGTATGAGCTTGTTGTCTCCATATTTTTCATTTATTATGTGAAAAATAACAAAGATCTCAAGCACGGGTTTCTGGATTTATGTGTCCCTTCAGCTAGAATGAATGAAAATGTCCTTGGAAGCAACATTCAGAATATTTCCCTGACACATAGTTAGAAGGCTTTGCATTGTTGGGATCATGCTTTGCATCACAATATTGCAAAATACAGAAGGCAAAGGGAAAAAAATCCCATATCATTGGCTTCTCCAATTTGGGGCTAGTTAATTTGATAAATCATAATTTTCCTGCTTGTTTGAGAGCTCATTATATAATAAGAGCTAACTGCTTCAGCAAATTTGTGACAGAAACTCAAGAGAGAAGCATTGCTTCATTTACCAAAATGTACAGTTTTTTTAATGGATTGGGCAATATGGTTTAGATATATAACAAGAGCCTCCTTTGTGCCCCAAAAAGAATCAGAAAGTGCTCCTGCAATGCTAATATGTCCATCAGAACCTTAGTAATTTAAAAAAAATGATCATTTTTTAATCTAATGTGTCTCTTTGGAACAAAGATCTTAAAACACTTCATCATTTTGTTTCCAAAATGATTGCCATTCAAAAGGCTTAATTATGCTCATAAAATTACAAGGAAACCTTGTTAATTAAAATATAGATAATAAAACCCAAGACTGAGTTTGGGAAGCAAAGCAAGGAAATGGCATAACTGTAAAGCTAGAAACAGATACAAGTTGTGTAAGTGTTATTAATGCCATGGCCAACGGCCCTTCACAGTTGGCCTTTTATGTGTTTTTGGATGCCTGAGCAATTCATGTCTTGGTAATTGAACAGTTAGCCATGAGGTATGAATGGGAAATACATGGAATATGAAGACTAAATGTAAGTGTCGCATGATTTAGAGCAAAATCCATATAAGTGCGTCAATAGCTAAATGTGCAAGGATGTTATATTGTTTATGTTTACAGCTACTCTTTAATCTAAAAGGTATTCTGAAGAGTTTCCTTTAAGTTAGAAACAGTTCTCAATCTTTATAAGATCTTTTAATTAATGCCCAGATGAGATTACTTAAGAACGGTAATCCCTGCTGGATTGATACGTTATGTGGGAATTAATATGCAATTGAGATCTTCTAACTAAAGAGTGTTTTAAAAGAATAAATTCCAAATTTTAAAGAAGTAGGAGGAAGAGAGTCATACCCTCCTTAGTATTTAGTGGCAAAAATTCAGAGGAAAAAGAAAATGAGAAACTTTTCCATATGTAAATTCAAATTGTAGATGGGGTGGGGGAGGTGGTAGATGTTTGATGGCAGGCAGACCTCCCAGGAATTTGAAGATGGAAAGAAAATAAGATTGGGGGCGGGGTGTCTTACTGCTGGCTGGTGCTGTTTGTGTGAGTCAGTTTAGCAAGCTCTTTGGAATTCTCAACCTACAATCCGCTGTTGCTGGGGTCTCACACTTGTTCCACCAGTCGCAGCTGATAACTCTTTGAAGTAGACCAGGCCAGGAAACAGATGCTGCAAGGATTCCAGGAATGCTACTTTGCTGTGGTAGGTATGATAACAGGATTTTGAAAGCCTGTCAGAATTGAAAATTTCACCGGATTCTAGCGCCTGTTGGGAAAGCCAATTTGAATCCAACTCTTTGTTCAGAAAGAATCTTTCCAAAAGAAGGAAATACAGGCTAGCTACAGTATGTTTAAGCGTAAAGACAGAGGTGCTGACTTGACTTCTTCTCAATTCAATAAGCCCTGTCCCTCATTTAAAACAACAGACTGATGTAGATGAGAAAGGATCTTCTCCCTTGAATTTTTACCACTCAGACACATTTTTCTGTGCAAATTCTTTTCACTCGTTAAAGCTTAGTACTTTCTAACTTTCTCCCAGATGAAAATACCCATCTCTTCACCTGCTATTCAATTCACAGCCAGCCTTAAATTTTGTTTGTCAGGCTGTTTGGGTGGCTGGCTTTATTTTATTTTATTTTATTTACATTCATGGCTAGCAAAGAGAAAAATCATAAAACTCTTATTTTTTTTTTATTTTTGCATTCTGTACACCTTTTTTTCCCCTAGCCTTCTTTTTTTCCCCTGTAGATACACCCACTTGATTTCTCTGCTTTTTCCATCCTTAAGTTACTGACATGAATAAAAATTCCCTGTACCATCAATCCATAACAATGTAGTGAAATCATAGGCAGCTACAATGTTTGTGGATATGAAGAGAGGGGGAAGGATTTTATAAAGAACCTAAACATTTGATTTTGTATTCACAAAATCAAACACACAGCCTCAGACGTAGAAGAGGAACATAAAAACAGAAGTTGGAAAATGGATCAAACCTCATTTCTTCAAATTAGATGCATAGCTCCTTAATATTGATCTCTTTCTTTGGAACCCTCTAGGCAACCTAGAAGAGTTCATTAAACCAACCATCATTCAGTAACAAGCATCTCATTACACCATCTCTCTTCATTTTCTTCTGTCAAGTATTCGTCTGAAGCCTGCTGCCAACATAGACAAGGCTGGTTGAATTCCAAGTTTTAAATTAAAACAACAACAAAAATGTAAAATGCTGTACCAGGAAACTTTGCATTTGGCAGAGGTAATGAAAGGTGTGAAATATAATACACAGTGATTCTAAAAAGGGCAAGATTTAACTTTCTAATAAATTACATTTAACAAAATCAAGTCCACATTAGCTGCTATTTATTCTTTGTTCACGTTTTGAGCCTTGGTAAGCTCTTTTGAAGTAGTGAAGGAAAGTATATAAGCCATATGATATTTATTATTGATCCATGTTAAGTTAATAAAATACTCCAGGAACAAATCAGTGCAAGGAAAACAGAGGTTTTCCCTCAAGAATAAGAGGGGGAAAATGAGGCTGGCAATAAGCTTATTTCTAATTCTAACAGCAGATAAATATTTGGGCTCAACCCCCAACATCTCACAGGTTCATTCTTGCAACCTTCTTATTCTCAGATGACAGAATCAGTCTGCCTATCTTCATGCACAAATGGCCTGTTCCAGCCATTCAGCTGAAAGTATGGAAGGTTCGTATTGGGTGTGATACATGATTCCTCCGCTCCCTCCCTTTGCACTGGAGGAAAGAACAACACCATGCTCCCCTACTCCTAATCCTCAAGTTGGTCCACCAAAATACCACAGTTGATGGTATTCTGAAGGTTTTTGAGAGCCAAGATAGATGCACCATACTCATCCTAATCCCCTTGAAGATCAACAAGTATGATCAATGCTGTACTATAGCTGTATGTAAAACCCAACTGAAAGAAATCCAAATAATTTGCTTTTTCCAAGGTCTTTTGAAGCTGTATCCTAATCAGCTTGGAGAAAAGGGAAAGTTTGAAATAGGACAAAAGGTTTTCCATTGGATCCCTCTATAGCTTCTTGAGGAGGGGATGTACCACTTTCTTTTTAAGAACTGGCATAACCACTTTTCCCTCAAGGATGTATTTACCATTGCTCGGTTCCAACAACATGTAGTTTCCCAGGAATCCTTGACATCCAGGCACATGGGAATAGTACACAGATGGTCACACTTACAGCCTCAAGGACTGTTTCTACTTCATCAAGATCAACAAGATCAAAACCTTCCTAGATAACCAAGACTGTACTTTTGTCAGCTCCATAGGATCTTACAAGCTTGACTCCAGCTCGCAGCAGATTCAGGCAGTTTTATCTGCCATGCTTTGAATAATCCTCACAATGGCCTCTTAAATGTTCTTATTGCCCCTCTTTACAATGAAGGGACCAGTGATCTTGAACAGGGCCACCAATTGGCTATCTGAAACTATGGGAAGAGCAGAAAATAGTTAACATTTTGCTGCTTTTATTGCCACAAGTTAATTCTTAATAAAGGATCACATCCATGCTATGTTGAGTTTACTTTTCATTTTCCTCCAGCAGCACTCTATCTCTTATCTCTTCTGTTTCCATGGTTTCCATGATAACCATTAATTTCCAAGTGACCTCTAAATGTGTGCATCCAGGGAAGATGGATTTAAGGTAGATAATGCCATAAGTCTGAGGAGCACCACTGCCAATGTAGTTACAATACTGAGTAACTCAGACAACCACCTCCTGCCACCATCATCCATACAAACACTACATTACACTCCAGCTCCCACCCTCTCTCACCTGGACAACCAGTGATAAAAATCAGCACTTTCAAGGTTTTTTTTAAAAAAAAAAACTGAGACAAACTAAGAGTCATCACTGCTGACTGTTCCACCTTGGTTGCCACTCATCTCTTCTCACCATTCACCAAAATGGTCTCTGTTGATCGTAAGTCTGCTCTGATTTACAAACCAATTCTTTAGATAGCAGAGAGATGGAAGGCTCCAGGAGCATTTACCAACAGATGAAATAGACAAAAATATTCTTCTAGTCTCACAACCACATATAGGGGACAACTTGACTCCATTATCCAGAGTGGAAGCCTGGCAACAACTATAGGATGCAGAATGGTCCTCCAGAAAATCATTAACCTCTTACCAGTGGGTGCTATCACCTAAGTACCTGGACTTTTCAAACACTGTGGTTGAGCAACCTTGGCTCTCACTGTCACCACTTTGCTAGGTTGGCCTCTGCTGAACATACTGCTAGCACCATTACCACCAGCAGCCCTTTTGCCTCTGCTGCACCACTTGATCTTTAACATCTGTGCTGTAGGGCATTTAACCTACCATGTTATAATGCTACTATCAGTTTCCTTTGTCAGCTGTCCATGTGACCTGGTCAGCTGCACTGTCCAGTTCTAATTGAATGCTGTTTGATGAACACAATATCCTCCTTGGTCACTCAGGAAGCTCTGCTTTTGCCATCTCCTATACTACCATGAATTTTTATCTCAAGGGTATTTGGAGACCTTCTAGATCTCCCTCAATCCTTCACACAACATACACAAAGCACCAGGAATATGTTTCCTCAACAATTTAACAGAATAACAGAGTTGGAAGGGACTTTGGAGGTCTTCTAGTCCAACACCCTGCTTAGGCAGGAAACCCTATACCATTTCAGACAAATGGTTGTCCAATCTCTTCTTTAAAACTTCAATGGTTGAAACATTCACAACTTCTGGAGGCTGGATGATTGTTCTGTCAGGAAATTTTTCCTTAATTTTAGGTTGGTTCTCTCCTTGATTAATTTCCATCTCCTGCTTCCAGATGTCCCATATCTAATATCCACCTTGTCTTGGCACCATTGCCCCCCCCCCCTTTCTCCCTCTCTATGAGATAAAATTGTATCATCTTTAGCATTTAATAGAATGCTTAATCATGCTATATGCTTAGCATCCTTTAGAACACCTGAAACTCAAAACTCACCTGTAGAAGGAATTTTAGAGAGAAGGGCTTAGAAAAAAAATGTAAACTGTTTTTTTCTGTGCTTGTGTTATTGAGTAGGGATTGACAAAAGGTACATAGGTAGGAATCTATTAGTTGATCTCTAGCTCTCTACGGCATCACAATAGAAAATCAGACTAACTCTGCTTCATGGCTGGCCATGTACTAATCACTCACTTCCCAGCCACAGTTTCAGATTAGAATTCTTGAGTTGTAGCAATTTAGATAGATTTTTACTTGCTTGGGCAGGTCAACAATAGTGTTGGGGCTCAGGGAGTACACACTGGTAACTGGCTCTGCTTCCTACAGTACCATTTTGCCTTTGGCTTTGTGTTTATTTATTTAGTTCTGCAATTTATATGCAGCTCAGTTCCAATAAGGCTCCAAAGAGCTCACAATAATACAGTAAAAGAGAAAAAATTAAAAGGAGAAAAGAAAAAAACAAAACAAAACCCAATTGAATCCATGGAGACACCAAGGCCAACAATGCCAACAGCAACAGTTGCCTCCTGTTGAAAGGAGACTCATAAAACTTCCAAAAACATTCTGGAGCATTTCCTGACTAGCAGCATAGTTGGTGCTGATCTGATCTTTCATTGAACACCATTCCAAAGAAGAGAGACCACTAGAGAAAAAATATATCCCTTTTTATGAAAAAAAGTGATTCATTAAAACTGGTACTCAAAAGGTGCTTTTCCTACTAGATCTTATTGGACAGGCAGAAATGTCTGGTAGAAGATACTCTAGAAGATTCTCAGCAATGAATGATACCTTTAATAACCTGCAAAACTTGAATGCAGTCAATCTATTCTCCAAAGCACCTGAAGGCGAGACAAGAAGCAATGGATGGAAACTAATCAAGGAGAGTAGCAACCTAGAACTAAGGAGAAATTTCATGACATGTTAGAACAATTAATCAGTGAAACAACTTGCCTCCAGAAGTAGTAGATGCTTCAACACTGGAGGTTTTTAACCTCCAGAACAACTATTTGTCTGAAATGGTATAGGGTTTCCTGCTTGAGCAAGAATTGCTTCCCACTCTGTTATTCTGTAATGGAGGATGATGCAGAAAACCAGTCATTTCCCTGCTTGGGTTGCTACTGGTGGTGACCCAGGAACCATAGCAATAGCACTTAGACTTATATACAGCTTCATAGTGATTCTACAGCCCTCTCTGAGTGGTTTACAGAGTTAGCATATTGCCCCCAACAATCTGGGTCCTCATTTTACCCACCTTGGAAGGATGGAAAGTTGAGTCAACCTTGAGCCTGGTGAGATTTGAACTGCCGAACTGCAACTAGCTGTCAGCTGAAGTAGCCTGCAGTGCTGCACTCTAACCACTGCGCCACCTTGGCTCAGTCGACCATGGTGGTTGACTCAATTTATCTCAGCAATGCCAGGAAAGAGCAGGGAGAAGCATAAGGCCTTTACTGTTCCTGCCCTATTCCCCTCACGTCACAGACCTTGAATTTGTAACCCTCCATTTCAATACAGCAAATTTAATCCTTGAAATACTGTACCATGCATACCTCTAAGAAAATTTACGTACATCTATGCAAGCACATTCATCTTTGATTGTAGGAACTCAAGATTCCTAGAAGTGCAAAAATGAAGGAAGAAAAGGAGAAGTGAGCATGCGATGAGCCAAAGAATAATTATTGGAAGAAGAGGTGGAAACTGGGATACACTATTTTAGAAAAGGGCACATACAATAGGAACATTCTGCACCGCTCCATTTGTTGTAGATGCAAACAGTGCTTTTTAGGCAGTCTTTCTAAAGCTTGCTCTGCAACCATTTGCTCTCCTCTGTGTAATGCACATTATTATAAACTCCAAAGTTGTCCTCCGAGCCCAAGTGCATGAACGTTTCACCAACTTGGCTTGCAAAGTTTACACTGCAGTGTCATACTCCGTGCACTCTTTGTGTCTTATAAGCCTCATTGGGCAAATGGTGGCAATAACTTTAAAATTTTGGAACCCTTGGTGATTGTGATTCACTGATTTTAAAGCCTCTCTGCAGCCTGTACTTAATATAATGAAATTCAGACTGAGAATAAACTTTAGTTATTTTTTCAGAGAACACCTAAGCTATGTGCTTAATTTCATCTCCTCCAGATAGCCCTGCATTAAGGATGAATACAGTCGTGGAGCTTCAGATTCTTATCATTTCAGGATTCGAACTCTATTTGATTTTTCATTGCCCTGCCATCAGGGAGGAGACTTCATTAAACCTTGTCTCTAATAATCAAATTAGCATCATGCAGAGGATATTTCTCATGGGGCGGTATTAGAACAAAATGCAATATTTGCTCCACAATTTTACCATTTCATCCTTCACAGCATGCGTATCAGCTCACCCGCTTTAAAAATTAACAGTCTGCAGCTTCCTGTGACAGATAGTCCACTGCCTAAAAACCTATGATAATGCCTATCTTTTGCAGTCTTAGCAATACAGCGTATCTCTGTGTTGTGCATGCATATCTGCAGAGCGGACCAAATTTCTCATTTTGGATCCGAAAGGTAATAAGAGTATTGCTTAGGGCTTGGGCTCCAGCGTCCTTCTCTTTTGTTCTCAGCACACCTCCTCCTCCTCCCTTATTCTCAGTATATGAGTAATGTATATGTCTACAGAGTGGCCAGCATTGAATGCTCAGCTTCCACTGGGTCACCTTTGTCAATAAGAAAAAGATGAGATTTTCTTTCAAGTACATCCATCATCTAGTAAGAAGCTGTAACCTGCTGCTGAAAGAAAGAGATGTTTTATTCATTTGTTTCCGGTAAAACATTTGTGGATTTTTTTTAATGTACTTTTACCCTCTCCTCCTGAATTCAGATGTTCACTACAGCAGCTTGTGTAATGTAGAAAGCATTACACAACCCTCTCTCTGTAGGGAAAGATTCTATGGTGACCAACTTCTCACTAGGTACAAGTGAATGATCTTCTCATATCAATAAATAATCTTGACAATGAAGTAGTTAGAAGAGCAATCCCTTCTTCATACTCATCCAGCCAGTCTGAAAATGAACCAGCTAAAACTTGCATGGTCATCAGTGGACAGAAATAGGACTAGGAAGTTCATATTGCTACCAGATTTGGAATGATTTCTTTGGAATACATAGAAGGGAAAATATAGTCCATCTGATAAGCAAAAATATTCTTGACCATGACATAATATCCAAGAACTTTGTGCCACTTCTAAGAAAATCTTTTTCCTCTCATGTGGAAAGTTCCTACTCCAAACTTGAAGTATTTTTTTGTCCTAGATTGGTAGTATATGAAATATGGTTAATATTTAATATAATGAATATATTTCATATATATTAATATATGAAATAAAATAAATATGAAATAAATTAATATTTATGGCAGAAATAAAAATCAACAGCAGATATTGGCCACCAGGTAATATAATAGGAGGATATTTTTGAGATTTTACAGCCCTTGATTTTTCAAAGCTGTGGAATACAGTAGTCATTTTCTTTCTTCTGTTCATATGTGTAATCTGATATTGACAATATTTAATTCTAATTATGCATTCATTCCATAAACATTTCTTCATAATGAATTTGAACTTACATAATAAAATACAGAATAACAGAGTTTGGAAGGGGCTTTGGAGGTCTTCTAGTCCAACCACCTGCTCAGGCAGGAAATCCTTAACCATTTCAGACAAATGGTTGTCTAATTTCTTCTTTAAAATCTTCAGTGTTGGAGCACCACAACTTTTGGAGGCAAGCCATTCCACTCATTTAATTGTTCTAACTGTCAGGAAATTTCTTCTTACTTCTAGGTTGTTTCTCTCCTTGATTAGTTTTCATCCATTGCTTTTTGTCTTGCCTGCTGATGCTTTGGAGAATAGTTTGACTCCCTCTTATTTGTGGCAGCCCCTCAAACATTGGAACACTGCTAACATGTCACCCCTAGTCCTTTCTTTCATTAAACTAGACATGCCCAATTTCTGCAGCTGTTCTTAATATATTTTAGCCTCCAGTTCCCTCACCATCTCTGTTGCTCTTCCCTGTACCCTTTTAAAAATCTCATTATCTTTTTTATAACATGGCAACCAAAACTGGATGCAGTATTCCATGTGTGGTCTTAGTTCTGGTCTTGTGGCTGAAATTCCTATTGTAACTTTTTTCCCCCCCTTCCAATTTTTTTTAAATGTACAGTTAAGTGTTTTAAAAATTTTAAAGGCTTCTTTTTTTGGGGGGGAGGGGGGTTGACATTTCCATTGATCTTCACAAAGACATCGCTCAGCTATGGATTTTGAATACTTTCTTCATGGCTCAACATGACTGTGATTGTTTTCTAAGCAAGTAAAATAATAGATTCTTTTTCTTCCTCAGAGTCTCTCTGAAGAAAACACATTAAATTGGAACTGATAACGAGCTATTTAAATCTCCAAGATAGGCAGCTAATGAAAAGAACTTTCATAGAGTTGAAAAAGTTAAGATGAATGGGTTCTGTGCAAAAGTCTTAGAAAGAAAAAAGTGTAATCTTTGTTTTATTCATTTTATTGTCTACTTGATGGTCTGCTCTTGTATATAATCTGATGGAGATTACACGAATATGTCAATTTTCCTACAAGTATATCATTATATGTATCGTTCTACAAGTGTATCATATATGAAGATACCAATTGTCCTACAAATATATCATCAATATGTATATGCATAAAATATGCATTTAAATATATATTAAATACAAATTAAATGTGTATACTTAATTTGCACATTTCAAATGAATGTGTTTAATTTACAAATTTCTTACTCCCTGTAAGCGGAGGGTATATACCGGTCTAGTATCTGGTTGTTGTTTTTTCATATAAACCAGAGGTGGGTCATTACAGCCCCTTTATAACTTGTGGACTTCAACTCCCAGAATTCCTGAGCCAGCTCATAGTCCACAGGTCATAAAAGGGCCATAGTTCCACACCCATGATATAAATGATGCTGCACTTCAGTGGTTAGATGGCCTAGACCAGTGATGGCTAACCTTTTTGCCATCACGTGCCAGGAGGGGGGGCGAGGGAGGTTCACGTGTCCATGTGCCCACACCCATAATTCTATGCGCCACGCCCCCACACATGCGTGCACAACCCCCCTCCCTACTGGCATGCAACAGCCCTGTACACCTGTTTTTCTTTCTCACCTGGCTCCAGATCTTCTCTATGAGACTAGGGTGGGCGAAAACAGCCTTCCCCACCACCTTGGAGGCACTCTGGAGGCCAGAAACGGCCCATTTCCCAACTTCTGGTTGGACAGGAAGTGAAGTTTTATGCTGTCATATGTTCATTTAGTGACTGTCCGAAGTTACAATGGCACTGCAGTGACCTATGATTGTTTTTCACACTTGTAACCATTGCCGCCTTCCCATGGTCACGTGACCAAAATTTGGATGTTTGGCAAATAATTTTATAGTTATGATAGTTGCAGTGTTCTGAAATCATGTGATTCCCTTTTGTGACCTTCTGACAATCCAAGTCAATGGGGAAGCCAGATTCACTTATAACCCTGTCACTGACTTACGGTAACAATTGCAGTGATTCACTTAACAACTGTGGCAAGAAAGATCGTAAAATGGGGCAAAATTCACTTAAGTCTTAAGTGAGACTTAAATGTCTCACTTAGCAACAGAAATGTTGGGCTCAATTGTGGTTGTAAATTGAGGACTACCTGTACAAATGGAATGGAAGGCCAACATTACTGTAGAAATCATAAAGGAACTCCAGCCAATATACACAGTAAAACATGAATTCTTACATACACACATTCACACACACACACACACAATTGAGGCTGTTAGAATCTCCCTCCCCTCAAAATCACATTGTACTTACAAGATCTTTAGGGAGAAACAGCTTCTGCGCTTAGAGTGCTGTTCCTTACCATAGATACTGTCAAATACAGGTGAATATATTTTTGAGGTTACATCAGGGGTGAAATCCAGTAGGTTCTGACAGGTTCTGGAGAACCACTAGTGGAAATTTTGAGCAGTTCGGAGAACCAGTAGCAGAAATTTTGAGTAGTTCGGAGAACCGGCAAATACCACCTCTGGCTGGCCCCAGAGTGGGGAGGGAATGGGGATTTTGCAATATCCTTCCCCTGGAGTGGGGTGGGAATGGAGATTTTGCAGTATCCTTCCCCTGCCACACCCACCAAGCCATGCCCACCAAGCCACACCATGCCCACCAAGCCATGCCCACAGAACCAGTAGTAAAAAATTTGGATTTCACCACTGGGTTATATATATATTATTTCATAATGAAGTGCTGTACTACTTATCCAAACTGCCTCTCAAGGCAAAAATGAAATGGGATATGCATCAAAAGCACTATATGCCACATCACTCTGCCTCATTATTGACTCCAAAAGAAGGCTATGGTTTTAAAATCTTTCTCTTAAAAATGATAATCGCCTAATGTCTGGTTTAACTCCCGATTTTCTACATTAGGATGTTCTGCCTCATTAGTTAAAATCTGTGTTAAGAAAAATGTAAGGCCCATAGACAGTGTATTGAGATCAGCATACCTTTTTTTTTTGTCCTATAAGAATGTTCCTGCTTCTTTATTCACTCTTTATCCTTCAAGGATAATATTATCTCTATAGTATTCTACCTGCACAGACCTCTATATCATAACTCTTAGAGCATCAGATTTAAAATTTTGCTACTTATCTCAATTTATATTGGCCATAAACCAAAGATGTATTTTCCTTTTGTTATTAATGGCCCACTCTTCTAGCTCCCATTGTTCACATGAGTGCGATAGCCATTTTTTAAATGAATAGTCAGAGGATGGTAACATTTTGCTATTGAGTCAAGAGAAGTGGGAACATTATTTCCTTTCTGAATTACAGGGAATAGTGGATTTATAGAGTTTCCCTTTTACTTAAAGCACTTAACTGAGAAGTTCAAAGAGAGTTGCTAGTTTTATTCCAGAGGATCTTTTTATACCGTCTGTTTTCAGCCATAGCTGAAAAATCTTAGAGTGAATAAAAGTGAAGTTCCTCTAAGGAATGGTTTAATAGAAAAGATTTGCTTTCTTCTTTTTCAGTTGTGTTTTGAACGCATTTCCACCGGCTGTCTGCTTATTATATTACAGCATTGTACCACTGTTTGATTTTTCTAGTGAATTCAGGCAAAGACAAGGTGCCAGTGATAGCTAACCTTTTTGTCGTTGTGTGCCAAAAGCGGGGGGAGTGCGGGGGGGGTGAGCGCGCACGGGCCCACACCCATAATTCAATGTACCCCGCCCCCGTGCATGCACGCGTGACCCCCCCCGCGCTCCCACCGCTTTTGGCCCATGATGGCCCTGTGGGCCCGGTAGACCTGTTTTTTTGCCCTCCCCAGGCTCCAGAGGCTTTTTAGGAGCCTGGGAAGGGCAAAAACGGCCTTCCCAACTCCCCAGAGGCCATAAACGTCCCGTTTCCCGATTTCTGGGAAAGGCCCAAAAGGCCCAAAAATCAGCTGGCTGGCGCATGCACTCTGGAGCTGAGCTAGCGAAACGCTCGCGTGCCCACAGATATGGCTCCGCATGCCACCTGTGGCACGCGTGCCATAGGTTCGCCATCACAGGTTTGGGCTATTGTTAATTTCCATGATAAGTCACCAAATCCTTCTTCTTCAACCCTGCATTACCTTCCTTATGTTTTCTGGGGAAAGCTCCAAAGAAATCCCCTCTGCCACTGATGTACCAGGAGAAAGGAAATGCTCAGCTTGTTCCATCAGTAAGATACTTGCTAAAGACTAGAACAGAATGAGCACCACTTGTACACTAATGCTGGCTTAGGGATTCTTGGAGTTGAAGTGCACACTTCTTAATTTTGTTAAGGTTGACCATCATTGATATGTAGACAGGTTAGGGAGCTAAAAGGAAGCCAAAAGAAAAAGGGTTCTGGAGAGTTTAGTCTCAACCATTATCAGTTCAAGGATCAGTTGCTCTTCAATCCCAAAATCTCAAGTAAATGCTATACATTTGCACGACGTGGGTTTCATTCTATAAAATAACAGAGAATCTATAGAGCAACTAGCTTTACTAGGTCTATCTTGTTGTCCAAATGATTAGACTCAAACTTGGCTGTTGTCGGCTAGCCTTTATCCTACTTTCAACCAGTATCAGCCAAAAATACTCAAAGCCCCACCTAAAAAAGCAAAAACAAGATGAAAGCTGCACTCTCTTATTTTAACTCCATCTAACTGGTAAACTAATCTTTCATTTTGATTCTTGCATTTGATTTTCTCAGATTTTGATTGTCATGCCCAACAACTGGATGGACAGGTCAGCTAATTTTCCTTTAGCTGGAAAGGGGGCTGGACTTTTTGAAGTAGAATTGCTCCCCATTCCCTACAGAAGAAAGCAACATACGGGAAAGCCAGTTGAGTGTATGTAGACTTTTCCCATCTGTGCATTTAGAAAATAACATGTGGTTAGAACTTGGATAAAGCAACAGTCTCAAAGAAAATTGGTAATACTTTCTAGCTTTCTAGAACAGGGGTCGCCAACCTTGGCAACTTTAAGACTTGTGGGCTTGAACTCCCAGAGTTCCTCAGCCAGCTTTGGAAGTTGAAGTCCACAAGTCTTAAAGTTGCCAAGGTTGGAGACCCCTGTTCTAAAGAAAGCCTTATTCTGTTTTGTGTTGAAATATTTTTCAACATCTCTATAATTTAAGTTACACTTGTCCATTTTTAATTAAAAATAAAGTTAAAAATATACATAATTTAATGCACCTTGTATATTTTTCCTATCAGACTTACTTATAGTTGCTTACTCATTTATTTGTTACTAAATCTTTCCATTTACCACAGTTTCTTTTGCTGTGTAGTTATGTTAAAAACATGCAATCTAAAACTACATATAGTGGCGCTAAATGGATGCTATTTTATAAGATATAAAATTAGCAATGTTGTAAAAGTGACTATATAAAATACATTGATCATAATCCTTTAATTATTTTCAATTAGTACTTTAATAATTAATAACTGCAAATAATAAAGCAAACTTCATTATTTTGTCAAACAAAAAAGCACAAACCATTTCTTCTCTGGAAATCATCTCTTCAACATATTTTGATGAACTATGCAGCATGAAAATAATATTTTTAATATGGCCTTAATCTGCTACCATTTCAGTTTTATTTAATGGTTTGGCATTCTTGTATTACATAAGAAAGTGTTGGAAGGAAAATCCATCTGCTTCAGTTCCAATCTGAGAGAAAGATACTGGAAACAAAATGGAGGCTGGAGGCTGATTGGAAAGAAGCCTCCAGCCTCCAGTAAATGGATGAAGAAGTTCATCATCCATTTACTGATGAACAGGACCACCACATATGATTCTGGGACAGCTGACAAAATGGAATCTAAAGTGGGTGGGTTTTTATACTTTCTGGATTCCTATGGGGGGTCATGTAGGGATTATGTAGAGGTCATGGCTGACTCTATAGGCAAAAGGGAAATACAAATCCTAGGTGTTTGTCAGAGCTAATTTTGTCAATCTTTGGCTTAATTGTGTTGCTTATTAGGTTTCTGCTTGTGGAAGGGAGACTGGGACTGGTTTCTGCCTCCCTTAAGGTTTTTTTTCCCCCATTTCTCCTTTAGGGGAAATATTCTATTCTGCCTTTTTAATATTCCTCAAAAACATTTCATTCTTGGGGGGAGGGTTTCCCACAATTGGAAAATCCTCTCTCTGATCATTCTCCAATATACATAATTTTATTAACCAGTATCAAATCTCCTCCATAGAATAGAATAGAATAGAATAGAATAGAATAGAATAGAATAGAATAGAATAGAATAGAATAGAATAGAATAGAATAGAATAGAATAACAGAGTTGGAAGGGACCTTGGAGGTCTTCTAGTCCAATCCCCTGCTTAGGCAGGAAACCCTACACCACTTCAGACAAATAGTTTGTTTATTTATTTATTTATTTTATAAAATTTGTATGCCACCCTATCTCCAAGGACTCAGGGCGGCTCACAACGACAGTCGACCAAGCAACTGTTAAAAACAACAAATATACATAAAAATCAAGAAAGTTTTTTTTTTTTAAAATTAAAATATACTACCCCATCAGTCCAGGCCGGGGGACATAAATAGTCAGGTTTTCAATTCACAGCAGAAGGTGCGAAGGTCAGGGGCCAACCGGAGCCCCAAGGGAAGTTGATTCCAAATGGTGGGGGCGCTCACATGGTTATCCAACATCTTCTTAAAAACTTCCAATGTTGGAGCACTCACAACTTCTGGAGGCAAGTTGTTCCACTGATTAATTGTTCTTACTGTCAGGAAATGTCTCCTTAGTTCTAAGTTGCTTCTCTCCTTGATTAATTTCCACTCATTGCTTCTTGTCCTACCTTCAGGTGCTTTGGAGAATAGCTTGACTACCCCAATTAGATCTTGAGGAATCTTTAAATACTGTATTGAGATTTGTATATTCCAGTCATGGGTTCCTCCAGGTTCGGCCCAGTTCGCGAGAGCCGGTAGTGGTGATGATATGACGTCACCAAATCGGTTCTCTGTCTTTGGGAGCTGGGCCCTCCCGCCCGCCCCTGCGTTATTCTGACCTTATATGTTTGCTTTTTTCGCCCAGCTGAGAGGTGTGGTAGAGCGGATTGCCGCACCTCAGCTGGGCAGATTCGCAACGCGCTTGTGCAAAGCTCAAGTTTGGTGTGCCTGCGAGCGAACCGAGCATGCACGCAGCAATCGCGCACAAAGCATGCGACCGAAGAGGTGATCGCGCGCAAAGCGGTCGTAGTAAAACCGGTAGTAAAGCCAGTTAGAACCCACCCCTGGTATATTCCTTATTGATTACTGAAGTGTATTTACTGAAGTATTTTCTTCTTTCTCACTACTCCTTCAGACACTTGTGGGAAACTGAATTTCCAGAGATTTTTCTTATTGTTGATATCATGTTTTCAAATTCCAGCTGGGTGGTAAAGCATTGCTTTGAAAATTAGTCTGTGAACTTCAGATGGCAAGGATCTGTATTTATATTATGAGAAGTCAAGTAAGGGCATACAGAGAACATGTTCTCCATTTATTAACTTAGTTTCGGGCTATGAAGTAAAGGAAAATCATTATCATGTGAACTTTTATTTCACATGTTTAGATCTATGAGAAATGAAAGGTGGTCAGGCAAGGTTGATATTCTTGGATATCTTCAAAAATAAATAGCACAGTGCTTATTTTTCTTAACCAAATTGGCTATGCTAACTTCGGCATCGTTAACCATTATGATGCCAAAATGACAAAAATTGCATCATGGCATCACAACGGAAGCACCACTCTTTCACACTTGCCTTGCAACATCCCATATAGGTAGAAAGTGAGCAGAACTTGTGCCTTAATACCTATTTTACCCAATGCCTCCCCACAGATATCTGTGTATGCTAACTTTCTCCTATGGGTATGCAGTGGCTACAAGCAGAGAGCAGTTTAATTCAGTATTTCAATCTTTGCTACAGATAAACACCCTCCCCTTCCCAATCATTGTGATTGGAGAACCCCTGGTGAGCATTTTCAGATGAAAATGAAAGTATTTATTCCGTGATGTAGTCAGTCATTTGACTGTATTCTTTGGTATTACTTCACTTCTCCTCTCCTCTGGTATTTCACAAAGGGAAAAAAATATATCTATTACTTTTTTTGCAGGCAAAATGCCTTCCTCTTTTGCAGTTGTCTCTGGTTCATTTCAGAAATACCCTGTTTCGCCTATCAGAATCACAAAAATCAATGCAGCACAGCCCAATCCATGTAGGCTTCTGAGATTCAGCTTAATTCTATCTATAATCCTATTTATGTTCCTATACTTCTCACACTACATAATAGCCACCTATTTCTTATAAAACATCTGTATGCAAAATCATGTTCTTTTTTTTCTAAAACAAGGTGCATTAATAAGATATACAATTAACAGATAAATCATCCCATTGAGTTCAGGGGAGCTTAATCTCTTTAAGAAATATGCTTTAGGAATATGGCATAAGTATATGTAAGGAAAAAAAGACCCAGTTTTGTGTAGTAGTTAAAGCGTCAGGCTAGAAAATGGGAGGCTGTGAGACCATATGTTCCAACCCCGCCTTAGGCACAAAGCCAGTTGGGTGATCTTAGACCAATAACTTTCTCTCTCGGAAGGAGGCAATGGCACAATGGCAAATTTTGCCAAGAAAACTGCAGGGGTTTATTCAGTTAATCGCCATGTGTAACCAGATTACGTAGGTAGGTAGGTAGGTAGGTAGGTAGGTAGGTAGGTAGGTAGGTAGATAGATAGATAATGATAGATAGATAGATAGATAGATAGATAGATAGATAGATAGATAGATGATGATAGATAGATAGATAGATGATAGATAGATAGATAATGATGATAGATAGATAGATAGATAGATAGATAGATAGATAATGATAGATAGATAGATAGATAGATGATGATAAATAGATAATGATAGATAGATAGATGATAGATAGATAGATAATGATGATAGATAGATAGATAGATAGATAGATAGATAGATAGATAATGATAGATAGATAGATAGATGATGATAAATAGATAGATAAATAGATAATGATAGATAGATAGATAATGATAGATAGATAGATAGATAGATAGATAGATAGATAGATAGATAGATAGATAGATAGATGATAGAATCAGTGAGCAATCAATGAAGAAAAAATAAGTATCAAATAAATATGAATAACAGATTAATGGCCCAAAAAATTCTTAAGATATAAAGAAGTTCTCTTAGCCTACTTGTTTCACAAAGTGGAATCATTTGCTCATGTACAGGTAGTTCTCAGGTTATGACTACAATTGAGCCCAACACTTATGTGGCTAAGTGAAACATTTGTTAAGTGAGTTTTGCCCCCATTTTTATGACTTTTCTTGCCACAGTTGTTAAGTGAGTCCTTGCATTGGTTAAGTTAGTAACATGGTTGTTAAATGAATCTGGCTTCCCCATTGACTTTGCTTGTCAGGAGGTCGCAAAATGACCAGTTGCCAAGCTCTGAATTTTGATCATGTGCAATGGCCGTATGTGGAAAAAACAGACATAAGTCACTTGTTTTCAATGCTGTTGTAACTTTGAACAGTCACTAAGTGAACTGTTGTAAGTCGAAGTTTACCTGTATATCACTTTCAGCCACAGCTCTTGGATTCATAACTCATCAGGTTATGACTTCCTTGTTGAATACTGTAACTTCCGTTCCACATCCTTAGGTCAGGCATTCCAACTCATGGTACCTTGCAGCCAAAAATGTACAATTCAAAGCACTGAAAGTACCTCCTACTTTCAGAAGAGGTATTCCTTTACTCCTGTCTTGAGAATATTCAAGGATCATGTCGCACACCAAGCTGACATTTTCATGCCTGCTGGGCTTACCAATATGTAGACTAGTATCAAGCTTATGTCTGAGGAATATTCTTGCTTAATTCCGTAATTTGTAGCTATTTGTTTCAGAGGCATTCTCTATGAATTAATTGATCTGCCAGGCAAAATGGTTTTTTTTACACAGAACTGTTGAAAAATTGTGCCTTGTTATATTACAGTATAGGTGGATAGATGACTGATTCAACCAGAAAGTCGAAGATTCTAGAAGCAGATTCAGCAACTTGTTAATGGTGGTAGTCCCTGTGAAAATCTAAGCATCCCTCAAATGGTTCTTTTGTATATTTTCAGGACTCTGATGGCTGCTTAAGTCATTCCTAATTAGTCAAAGAACTTAGGTCCTTTGTCCTGACCTTGATGTGTGACTGATCATTTTTCCTGGATTCATCATGAATTTTCCATCACTACTCCCTGGTTCATCCTGAAAAGATCCTGGTTACACCTATGCTGCTTAGTCCATATTGATAAAAGGATTCAAGAGCTCCTCCTATTTTTATCAATCTTATTCATTCTTTTTGGCTCTTCTGTTAAACTTTTATATGCAAATTATTTTCAATCCCAGCTCCCATAATTGCAATTAAACTCAAATTAAACAACAAGTAAATTATGCAACTATGGCCTGCTAATCTAGTATCTCCACTGAACCCATATTCTAATACTTCATGTACTAGTCCTGTAATACAGAGGATTCAATAAAGTCTTTAAACCAGGCGTGTCCAAACCATGGCCACAGATCACATGGGGCCCTGGACAGCTAGTAATACATTCCCCCAGGTTGTAATAAAAATATTAAAAATTAAAGGACATTTATTTTTTACATACATTAACTACTTCATATATTTTATATGAAGCCCACGACAAATTTCTCTTCATTCAGTACAGCCCAGGCAAGCCAAATGGTTAGACATGCCTGCTGTATACAAATATTTATAGTACTATGTTTCCCCCAAAATAAGACCGTCTTATATTTTTTTGAACCCTGAAATAAGCACTTGGCTTTATTTTCAGGGAGGTCTTATTATTTTGGGGCGAGTGAAGCAAGATGGGGCTCCTCTTGCCGTTTTACCTGATTTCCAGCTCTGCGTTTAAATATTTTCATGGAGGGCTTATTTTTGGGGAGAGGCTTATTTTAGCACATGCACTCAAAAGCCCAATTGGGCTTATTATCAGGGGATGTCTTATTTTCAGGGAAACAGGGTATTAGATTGTACATAGTACAGAGAGATTTTGAGTGCAGTGTTTTAATTATTGCTGCAGTTCTTTGCTCTTTTTTTAAAAAAAGAAATATTAGTTAAAACTTAGCTAAATAGTTTTGTTTGAGAATATGACTTTATATTTTATTTATCTCCATTTAAAAAGCAGTACAATTGTTTTTCAGATTTAGAAATACCCTATGCAATGTGTAAGGTATTGGATATGAATTTCTGCAGTGCAGTGTGAAGCAACATTGGATAAACTCAAGCTTCTTGTGTCCACTGTGATTCCTTCTGTTCAAGAGATCAATGGTAGCAATCTTCCGCACTAGGAGCAGCATATTTAGATAAGGTTAAGGAGAGACAGAGAGCAATTGGCATATGTTCTGAATCAATAACTTGTAACTATATGTTTAGTCCCTCAAGGTTAATACCTTTCAAATGGTTGGAAATTGATTTAAGTCTTTTCTCAACTGGGGTCAAGTCCCTAAATTTGCATGAATCTTTGAAGAAAAATATGCTTTCCTGATTGTTATTAGGCCTATAAATATTCAAGTCTTGGTGTTGTCCAAATGGTGAGTTTAATTCATCTCAGCCCACTAAAAAAAGAAATGAGTAAAATCGCTGTCTGTGATATATATTGTGGGATAACGACAAGGGCAGTTTAAGAACTAAGAACACTGGATGGATTTTTTCATTAAAAACTGGACAACTTGGCATAATAACTTTTTAAAGATAAAACAGGCCTGATGTGCAACATCTGGCATCTTGAAACATTTGCCTGACCTTGCCCCTTAATATGTACCACCACCCCTTTGGGTCTCCCAGAGCAGCGACCCCAAATCTTTGGGCACAGTGACTGGTTCTGTGGAGAAAGTTTTTTTCCATAGACTGGAGTGACCGTGGGTTTGTGCATCCTGCATCCCACGAATGGGGCTTCGCTTGTTTGCACGGCCCAGTTGCTGGCATGCCATGGACTGGTGCTGGTTCACAGACCAGGGTTGGGACTCTATCGCACCGTATCACTAGTATTCTGCTAGTTCTACCTGGCAAGATGATGAATTTATTCAGGTGGTGGGTCTTTACAGAGTTACTTGTTAGATAAAATGGACCAATCCAGGCCATAACATGGTACATTGATATATGTAACCATTACACCACATGGGGATCTTATTTTACTTTGCAAAAGAATGCAGACTAATAAATTACCTTTCCCCTTCCCCACCCTGTGAATCAGAAAAGCCCTCTCCCTAATTTCAACCACTTCAGCATTATTCATATAACCTGTATTTACCAGGGAAGTAGGCTTACAAAGCCATTTTGGAAGGAAAATCCATCTGGTTCAGTTCCAATCTGGGAGAAAGATGCTGGAAACAAAATGGAGGCTGGAGGCTGATTGGAAAGAAGGTCCATTTATTGGTGAACAGAACCACCAGGGTTTGTGGTTCTGGGGCAGCTGACAAAATGGAATTTAAAGTGGGTGGATTCCTAGGGGGGGGTCATGTAGGGATTTTGTAGGGGTCATAGCTGGCTCTATAGGCAAAAGAGGAAATGCAAATCCTAGGTGTTTGTCAGAGCTAATTTTGTCAATCTTTGGCTTAATTGTGTTGCTTATTGTGTTGCTTATCTGAAGTTTCTGCTTGAGCCAGTCTTTCTGAATGGATTACCAAATCTTCATTTCTAAAAGCTGGCCTCCTCAGTTTCTTCTTGGGGCAGGGAGACTGAGGCTGGTTTCTGTCTCCCTTAAGAAAACATTTCTCCATTTCTCCCTTTGGAGAAATATAATATCCTGTCTTTTAAATATTCCTCAAAATATCTCATTCTTCTGGGGCAGGAGGGCTTTCCATTGCCATTTGGTATCAATGTGGTTATGTCACATGTCACAAAAGATGGGTATGAATGCTACAAAGCTTTTACATAATGTTCAATAACTGATATTAAGAAGAATGCACAAATAGGCAGGGAAGGTTTGGTTTGGGAAGTCGAATAGGTTAACTACTTGTACAGAAGGGAGTTTACTCTCATCACTGTTCATCAGCCTCAACTGTCAATTCTTACTCACCTCCAACCCCCAACAAAGAGATTATGTTTACAGCAACGACTTGAATACAACTTGTCCATTGGGAGGCACACATACAGACTAGAATTCAAAATGACATGTAATCACACAAATTGCCTTATTTACCTCTACAGGGCAAATGATCTGGAAAATCCACATCAGATGGATTATTTTTTTTTTGACATGTTTCTCTCACAAAGATTGAGGGTTTTCCATTACAACCAAGAAGTTTCAGAGAAATCTATCTAAAATCTATGCAGCAATCCCGGAATGATTGGAATAAACTGCAAAAAGCACATTTTATGGAGTTTTATCAAAGCTGTGATAAACTGACAGTTAACAGCAGTTGTACCAAGTGGGGGCTGAGAGACATCATACTATTCATACTTGAAAACTCAAGTATTGAAGGAGGTGCAACTCAGAACAGTAAAGAGCAAAGCAGTTCACAGGTGTAATGGTAGTAGTGAGCAGTTTGCAAAGTTTCTCAGGTTGCTAACAGGTCCCCAAACACCAAAAAAAAAAAAAAAAAAAAACCTGCACTACTTCACCGGAAGGATTGATCTGTCTTGCAAACAATTCATGAAGGTTTTGTAATATTAATGTACTGATGTAGCCTTTCATGGCCAGTATCTCACAAGAAAAGTTGGGCTTCAGGATTTGGTGACCATAGTTTGAAGAACAGATTGTCTGATGTTTTGCTGGCAACTGTGTTTTGCATCTTTGGAGGCAAAGGGGTTTCCTGCACAGAATTGTTGGCAGGCTTGTTATGAGCACAATCTTTTTAGTTGTGGTGGAAATCTATACAAAATGACAAGGTATGTTTTCTGTATCCGTATTATTGTCTGAAATAACTCTTTGGAAGTACAGATGTTCCACAACTACCTGTGAGTGGCAAGGGATCACAATCTGAAGTGGAAAAGTTTTGGAACTTTCTGGAAAAAAAAATAGAATCATGCATGTAACAACAGTATCTTATCATCCAGCTATGAACAGATTGGATGAAATGTTTCTTCAAAGCAAGGGTGAAATCTAAAAATTTTTGCTACCGGTTCTGTGGGCATGGCTTAATTAGTGGGCGGGGTTTGGTGGTAAGGTGACTGGGAGGGCATGGCTTGTTGGTCAGGTGGGCGTGGCCAAGTCAATGTCACTTCTTTGCCCTTTTTTAACCTACAAAACACAACACAACACAACTGGCTCACCCACAATATAAAAGCAGCTATGCTAGACCCAAAATGGCCCCTGCAACAAGCAGGAACCTCACACAGCCACAAAAAGCCCAAAAAACCAACTTTCACATTTTACACACACAAAATTCCACATACAGCTTTGTGAGATTTTGTGTGTTTGTGTAGTTAGAGTGAAACACTACAGAAACACACTAAATCTCAGAAAGCTGCACAAATATTTTATTTTAATTTATTTTTATTTTTATATAAAAGCAGCTAAATTTAAAACTTCCTAAACTTTAAATGGCTAGATCTAAAAAAAGAACAACTAAAAAAAACCCCAATTAACTATTTTCTTAAAGCTCCCAAAGGGGAAAAAAACTTACCCAATAGAACAGGGGTCTCCAACCTTGGCAACTTTAAGACTTGTAGACTTCAACTCCCAGAATTCCTCAGCCAGCTTTGCTTTGCTGGCTGAGGAATTCTGGGAGTTGAAGTCCACAACTCCCTGCCTGCTTGATTGCAGGCAGGGAGATTCAGTTGCTTGCTGATGCAATGGATTGCAGGGATTACAGCAAGGCGTTGCAACCAGCAGCTAAGGTAAGCAAGCTGAGGGGGGGAGGGAGAGGGATTTTTGCTACCGATTAGCAGGCAACTCAGCTGGGGTCGTCAGAGCTTGGCTCGTCAGAGCCATTTAAAAGAAAAAAAAGGCTCTGATGATCGCGCGGCTCAGCTGGGCATGAGGGGTGGGGGCAGGGATTTTTGCTACCAGTTCTCCAAACTGCCCACCGCCATCACTACCTACTCTCCCGAGCCGGTCCGAACCGGGAGCATTTCACCCCTGCTTCAAAGTTTTAAGAATGCTTTGTGAACAAAGAAAACATCATACTGAATCAAATTATTGCAATGCAGTGCACACAACACAACTCAAACTGCAGTAATGTTATTCTTGGGATTTACTTTGCATACAAAGTTGGATCTTCTCTAACCTAATTTGACTAGAAATGTTTGGGACAAACATCTGAAGCAAGCTGAACAGTCATCTTATGCTGAAATAATAAAGAGTAACCAACTGAGGAGAACTCAGATATACACAAAACAGTTGTAGACAATCAACTGAAATTTCTGAGTTACTATCAAATTAACTGTACACCAATTGTACACCAGTATCAGACAAATCAATCATTCCTGTTTGTTTGTTTTTGTCACTATTGGCACCATCCAGGGGTGGGTTCTACTTACCTTTACTACCGGTTCGCAATGGGGCCGCATATTTGCTTCACTCGCTCGCATGCGTGCGTGTGTGCGTGCTCTTCTGCGCATGTGCAGAAGCATTTTGATGAAGTCAAGGTCAGTGGGCGGAGCCACCCGCCGGTTTTACTACCGGTTCTATAGAACTGGTGCGAACCAGGGGCAACCCACCACTGGCACCATCCCATTAACATTTGAAAGAAAAATAGAACTGTGCCTAGTTTTTAAATGCAATACAGTCGGTATCTTGATGGAACAATTTTTGCAACTTTTACCGACTCACTGGGATTAGCGTTCCTAGATGTTTTAATAAAACAAGCAGCAGGAAAACAAACCTCTAATGTCTTTTGTTTTATCAGTAGGAAAAATAAAAAATTTTAAAGTAAAAAGGATATTTTAACATGAAAGAAAAACTAGGTGTAAGCTGACAATTTCATTTATTCAATATTGTTCAGTCTTGATATGATATACCTGGTTGAACTGCTTCCTTTGTACACAACAAACTGTTTGCTGTTGCCACAGAAATCTTAGATTTAAAATGAGCATTTTGGAGAAGTAACAATGCAAATGAAGTCAGCATCTGCCATGTGCAAACCAGTATTTTAGCTTGACAGCAAATCACCTAGCTCCCATTCAGTGTTTGAAATACTTTGTTCTGCATGTTGTTGGTACCAGCAAATCATAAATCTGATCACCACAGAAACGAGAAAACATCCTTAGTATAAATAAGCTGTAAACCGTGACATATCACATATAGGTTTGTGGCAATTCTAAAATGCTTGCCTGCTGTGCAAACTCCTGAGTTTTATCATTTTCAAGCCATCAGTCATCAATGAGCATAAATTTGCCCTCTCCACTTACATTTGAAAAAATATAAAATGTGCCTAGATTTTAAATATAATATTGTCAGTATTTTGGTGGAAAGAGAGGTTTTTGCAATTTTTTACAGAAGCCACATTCACAGATAATGCTAAGGCATCATTGTTAATACATCTAATACAGTGGTGGAATTCAATTTTTTTTACTACAGGTTCTGTGGGTGTGGCTTGGTGCGTGGCTTGGTGGGCGTGGCAGGGGAAGGATACTGCAAAATCTTCATTCCCACCCCACTCCAGGAGAAGGATACTGTAAAATCTCCATTCCCTCCCCACTCCAGGGGAAGGATACTGCAAAATCCCCATTCCCTCCCCACTCCTGGGGGGAAGAATATTGCGAAATCTCCATTCCCACCCCACTCTGGGATCAGCCAGAGGTGGTATTTGGGGGTTCTCCAAACTACTCAAAATTTCCGTTACCTGTTCTCCAGAACCTGTCAGAACCTGCTGAATTTCATCCCTGATCTGATAGCTCTTACAGATAATACAGTAACAAATTAAACCATTGCTTCCTCTGTCTCATCAGGGTTTGGGATTCCTTTGATGCTCACCAGGCACTTTAAGCTTCAATTCTGTGTTCAATTTTGACATAGATGGCCACTTTGATCCCTCTTTCAAACCAGCAGTCCCCTCTGCCCAAAATGTGGAATTTTCTATCTTCAAAAGAGTGGCATTTGTCTTTTAAATGCAGATGGACTGTTGAGTCTTGTCCTGATGGGTTTGTTCTCCTATGTTGTGCCATGTGATTATGAAGTGGTTGTTTTGTTTGCCCAATGTACAGATCTGCACAAAGCTCACTGCATTGCATATACCACTGAGCAGGTAGACTGGTTGCCATCTCCCCCTACAGTGAGATTAATTATATTCTGTTTAAATTATGGCAATTCTAAATTTAGATAAAGGCATATAAACACACCTCTGCAATTTGCATCCTCTTTTGCCTTTTTTTCTTGTAATGCATTTCTTCTATTTTAGCAGTTCCTAAGTGCTAAAATGGTACAAAGAGATTATAGATTGCAACGGTGTATTTGGGAATAGCTGCCAATAGAGCTGGATCTTTATCTGCTCCTTGCAAGCACAGCCAGCTGAATTGCTCTTCTAGTCAGTATAGCTTTCTCATTTAGTTAACAGACATGGGAAATGAAATAAAAAGATCAATTTAAACATCACCTGTGAACAGAATATTTTACTTCACGGAGGGCTCATTGATAACTCTCTGAGTTTGCATAAACTTAACTTTAACAGCCATGATGACTAATACAGGTAGTCCTCGATTTACGACCACAATTGAGCCCAAATTTTTTGTTGTTAAGTAAGAATTTGTTAAGAGAGTTTTGCTTCATTTTATGACCTTTCTTGCCACAGTTGTTAAGTGAATCACTGCAGTTGATAAGTTAGTAACCTGGTTGTTAAGTGAATCTGGTTTCCCCATTGACTTTGATTGTCAGAAGGTCACAAAAGGGGATAACATGACCCCGGGACACTGCAACGGTCATAAATATGAACCAGTTGCCAAGCATCTGAATTTTGAGCACATGATCATGGGGATGCTGCAAAAGTCGTAAGTGTGAAAAATGTTCATAAATCACTTTTTTCAATGCTGTATGTTACTGGAATAGTCAGGGGAAGTGCAGTGATTTTGAAATGGTAAGAGTTTCTTAATGTTTCAATTAATTAATCAAAAATGTATTATGTTGCATGAGGAAGAATTGGTCAGACATATAAAAGAGAAAGGTCCAATGCATATTAAAAGGCTTTATAATGTTTTGTTAGAAAGGGATTCAGAAACTGAATTGGTTAAAGATTGTATGATTAAGTGGGCACAAAATTTTGAAGAACCAGTGATGTTAGAAACATGGGAAAAGATATGGGTTCAGAATGTTAAATTTACACAATCGCAGAATTTGAGGGAAAATTTTTATAAGATGTTTTACAGATGGCATTTAGATCCCAAGAAATTATCCTGTATGTATCCTAATGTTCAGCCAAAATGTTGGAGATGTGATTGTTTAGATGCTACATATTATCATGTTTGGTGGAATTGTAAGAAAGTTAAGGCTTTTTGGATTAAAATATGGTGGGTTATGCAGAATGTTTTGAAGAGAAAAATTCCATTTTCCCCACAATTGTTCTTATTGGGTATAGTAAAGGGTTTTACACTGGATGAAATTAAGTTGATATTGTACATGATCACAGCAGCGAGGTTATTGATAGGTAAATATTGGAAAAATGAGTCTTTACCCACTATTGAAGAATGGACTTTGAAGATGGCCAGTTTTGCGGAGATGGCGAAGATTTCAGCATTTTTAAAAGATCGCTCACAAGAGACTTATGAATGGGAATGGAAAAAGTGGATAGATTATGTGCAGAACAAATATCAAGTTAGGAAATACCAAATAGTTTTTCATTGAAAGTATTATATAAAAATAGAAATGTATGAATACTGTGAGGGGGGGGGGATTTTTTTTTTTTTTTAAGGGGGTTTGAGGGGTTCAAGTTTTGTAAAAAGGGGACTTTGATGGGATTATACTTCATGGAAGTCAGGGGGGGAGGGTTAGGGGGGGTTTGAGGGGGGTTAGGGTGGGGAGCGGGGGGTGGGATGGGGGGGGGAAATGGGGTGAAAATGTAATTGTAAAACTTTTGCAATAAAAAAAAAGTAAAAAAAAGAAAATAAAAAGAATAAAAAGAAAAAAAAAGAAATTAATTAATCAAAAATGTCTCCAGGGCAGTTTATAAATTTCAACCTGATCTTTTTCTTTGGAATAATTTAGAAGGAAGATATACAGGGGAAAGGAGGGTCATATATGAACAGCTGAAAATATATGCTAATGTTCATTTGCTACGTATGTGCCATGAAACTTTAGCAGGCTCTAGAATGTAGAAAAGAAATAATTCATCACTTCCCTTCTGAAACTTTGTCTAACATTTAAAGAGAAAGGCGAGAAAGAAAGAGAAAGAAAATAGCTTTTTAACTATGAATTATAGTGATCGATCACATCCTTGGATGAAATGAATTTTGCACACCTTTTCAATCAGGCTTTAGACCTGGATTTGGCACTGAAGTTGTCTAGTCCCCTATTGAACAATTAGCACCAAAGAAGAAAAATGGAGAGAGCAACTTGTTGAATGTTCTGGATCTCTTACTGGTTTTCAATACCGTGACATTTTTCTGGGTCTGAGTAGGTTAACTCTGAAATGCTTCTCCAAAAGAAAGTTCTTGAGAATTTTTTTTCTTATGATTTTTATTTGATGGGACTCTCTATCATTTTCTCCCCATGTTGTTCAATCCTTGCAAGAAAGCAGAGAGAGAGAGAGAGAGACCATTTAGGCATTAGCAGTAAAATATCATAAGATTCAGGTGAGGCCTCAGAATTGTTCAACTGGTGCTTGGCTGCTGTAATGGGCTGGATGAGGACCAAAACCCTGAAGCTCATTCCAGATAAGATAGAAGTGCTAATGATAGATGGGTTGTATCTCCATTTTAAATCCAGCTTGTTCTGAATAGTTTTAAATTTCCTCTAAAGTTTAAAGTTTGGATAATTTTTCTGTCCATTTTTGTCTGTAGTGGTCTTCTAAAGAACATAGCACCTTTCACCACCTCACAATCTATTGGGATACTAGAAGGGAAGGGAAGGGAAGGGAAGGGAAGGGAAGGGAAGAGAAGTTGGAAGGGACCTTGGAGGTTTCAAGTTCAACCCCCTGCTCAGGCAGGAAACCCTACACCATTTTAGGCAAATGGTTGTCCAATCTCTTCTTAAAACCTTCCAGTGCTGGAGCATTCACAATTTCTGGAGGCAAGTTGTTCCACTGATTAATTGTTCTGTCAGGAAATTTCTTCTTAGTTCTAGGTTGCTTCTCTCCTTGATTAGTTTTCCTCCATTGTTTCTTCTCCTGCCCTCAGGAGAAGAGCTTGGCTTTGGAGAATAGCTTGACTCCTTCTTTGTGGCAACCCCTGAGATATTAGAACATAGCTATCGTGTCACCCCTAATCCTTCTTTTCATTAAACTAGACATACCCAATTCCAGCAACTGTTCTTTATATGTTTAGCCTTCAGTCCCCTAATCATCTTTGTTGCTCTTCTCTGCACTCTTTCTAGAATCTCAACATCTTTTTTACACCATGACAACCAAAACTGGATGCAATGTTCCAAATGTGGCCTTACCAAAACATTATAAAGTCGTATTAACACCGCATGCGATCTTGATATTCTCAGATATTCTCTGTGTGGTAACCCATAAGCTAACAACTTCCTCTTTAGAGTACTGTAAAGTATTGAGCTGACTTTGATGATGGTTCAGAATCTTCAATTTCTACAAAATTCTACGCTGTCACATGCCCAGAAGTGGGAAGTGACTACCCAACAACACCTTTTCAATGATAGCCTTCCCCTGACATTCCCTAGCAAAGTAGAGTTTGAAAAGACTAATTTTTGGCATCAGGAAAAAACAAGTGTTCATTTTACAAAGTCTTTTAATGATGTGTTAATGTGGCTGTTCTATAAGTAGATTACTTATTTTTCATTTGTTCTATAGTTGAATGAAAAATAAGTAATATTTTTTGTTCTATAAGTTTTATAAGTAAAACTTTTGTTCTATAGTTTTCCGTACGCCTTTGGTGTTTGTCATGCCGGCCACATGACCATGGAGATGTCTTCGGACAGCACTGGCTCTTCAGCTTTGAAACAGAGATGAGCACCGCCCCCTAGAGTTGGGAACAACTAGTATATATATGCGAGGGGAACCTTTACCTTTACCTTTTATATTACTTATTTTTTATTTTTTTCTATAGTTAATAAAATGTCTCAATGTAGATTTTCATTAATTGTTGTAACTAATTGTTTTAAACATAAACTTAAAACTTTTTTTTCATGAGAATTACTATAGCAAGAGATCAGGCTAGCTCCTCCTTGCTTTTTTTTCTTTTTCTTTTTTGAAATTGTTAAAAACTGAAATACTTGAGAGGGCACTTTCTTACCCTTACATATGACTCATTTTTTAAAGTTTGTTTCTCCAATTTTTATAGCCTGTGTTTATGACTTTTGAATAGCCTCTCTTGCTTTTTTATTCAGACTGTGGATGTTTAAATTTGTGTTATATTCTATGCAATCCATTGAGAGCCATTTGATTGGTAGGGCGCTAGACAGGTTGATAGAGCCTGTTTGCAAAGCCACATCTTATTTTGAACAGCTTATTGTATAGGATGCTAATGCCATATGATATTAATATGAGAAGTGGAAATCACACATTCTGTTTTTACAGAAATTTATTCTTAACCATGGCAAGAACATGATCCAATTACTATTTATTGACCCCCTGTCCTTAGGATGATGTTATCTCTTTCCCTGTTCATAGCTGAGGCAAGTTAAAAAGGGGTGTTTTGGGAGCATTTTCTCTTTTTTCCCAGTACAGTACTTAGCACAGTGATGCTAATCTTTTCCAGACCAAGTGCCCAAAGTATGCCCAAACCCTCAAAATGCAATGTGCGTGCGGCCCCCGTCCCTGTGTCCCCTGTGCATGCACATGTGCCCCCTGCATGCAGCCCCGATGAATGCAGATGCAGCCCCGTGCATGCACACGCAGCCCCCATGCAGCCCCACACATGCTCACGCAGCCCCACACATGCGCACGCAGCTCCATGCATGCACATGCAGCCCCCACGCATGCATACACCCTCCCTTGTGCCCCACCCCTCCACGTATGTGCATGCACCCCCCCCGCATGCGCCCCACTCCCCCCGCATGCATGGCAGAGACCCAAAGACCAGCTGGCCAGTGGGAGGCGCGCATGCATGCATAGCTGAGCTGGGGTGACGGCTCTCCTGCCCACAGAGAAGGCACTGCTTGCCACTTCTGGCACATGTGCCATAGGTTCGCCATCACGGGTATAGCATCTGCCATACTTCATCAAAGATTTGGTTGTAGACAGGGTCAGGAGTTGGGATATGCCCATTCCTATTGGCCACTTCAGCCTGTAATGGACCTGCCCTTTTTCCTCCAGTCACTGGACATTGCCCTCCATGATTATTTTGTTTGCCTTGCAAGAAAGCTGAACATCTGGCTTCCACTGATGCCATTGCTCATTCTCAAGCACTTGTCCAGTTTCATGCACATTCCCTTATGTACAGGTTTGCTGATATTTTGAACAAGCATTAAACTTTCTCCAGAGAGAGGTAATCTGTACTGCATCGAAAAACAATTTAAACTAGGCGATCCAGCTTCAGCTAGGTGACACTAATGATTGTGTTACAGGTTTTTGTTGCTTCAGCCCACATGGTATTTCACATGACCACACTTTTTCCCATTGCTATTGCTTTAAGTTTGGAAGGGATGGGAGTCTATTTTTCCTACTCCATGAGCTACATCTGGATACTGCCAGATCCAGCCACTTACAACAGCTCCCTTCCCTTCTTAGCCAAGGATGATGCTCACACATTATCAATTCCTCCCAATCCATTTGATCTTGAGACTTTCCTCCATGCCTATGACCTATCATCATAGTTATTTCTGCATTCTTTCAGAAGAATACGAGACCCAGATTCAGAAATAGCCTGACTGACTCCATTTTTGCAACCTGCCACCTAAGCATTCATCTATATTCACCTCCATACTCCTACACATATTAAGGAGAGTGGTTGATAGTTGTTTGTACCCTAGCATATTATGGGGGGATGGAAGGAAAAACAAACGCAGAATAGCCCATATATCACTTTCCTTAACTTGTCTTGCATTAAAAGAATGAAGAAAATACATTTACTGATATATGTTCGTGAACTGGGCCAAGCAGTTTAACCTGACCAGCTGGCTGTGCCCAACATGAGATCTCAATATTAGATCTTGTTGCCTTTTTTCCATGGGTTATTGAAATAAAACATTCCTAATATGACCAGTCAAAGTTTTTTATGTGGATAGTTTATTTTCTCCTTTAGTGAATTTCCTGAACTTAGTAAAAAGATGGAAAAAGCATGGGAAAACGCAGACGGTCACAAGTGGAAGATAATTATTCTGGACACCAACATTCCCCTTCTAAAAAAATAATAAATGAGGCAAGGTGATTGTCCAATAAACGTTTTAATTGGAAATACCTTAGAAGAAGTTGCCATTGCAAATGGATTAACTGACCAAAACAGACTACACTTATTTATTTATTTTTTTAAGCATCTGGTACTGACTTTCAATTGATATTGGCTTAATTTGAAAAGTGGTTATACCATTTCATGAAACTCCAAGAAATCTTGGAATAAAAGCTGAGTATTTTGGTTTCAAATATTGCTTTTATTTGTGTGTGTGTGTGTGTGTTTCTGTGTGTATGTTCTAGAAATGCTTTATGCTAATATGCTAATGTATCACATAACTAAAGCAGCATCCCATCCCATAATGAAAAGAGTTAAAGTCTCTGCATGAACAGCAATAACAACTAATAGTCAGAGGTGGTATTCAGCCGGTTTGGACTGGTTAGGGGTGAACCAGTAGTGCCGATGATCAGTTGGCCCCGCCCACCCAGCCCCGCTCTATCCTGTCCTTTATTTCCTGCTTTGTAGCTCATCTCAACACAGCTGATTTTCCCCCTCCTCACTATTCTACTTACCATTGCTGACTTGGAAGGTAAGCAGCTGAGCTTCTAAATGCTCCATTTTCAACGCAAGCGCAAGCGCCTTAGGCACGCATACAAAGCACACACTCACCAAACCGGTTGTTAAACCAGCAGCATCCCACCACTGCTAATAGTCTATGTGAAGCATAGGACTAGAGCAAGGACAAATGTAGAGAGAACAGTCTGAAACAACTGCAATATCTTTGCAAATGGCATTTTTTCTTCTGGTACTCTGTTCTATATCATATTAAAACTGAAAAATCAAGGATCTCCTAGTAAACCTTCATGGTTCAGGTCTGTGGAGATTCTCAGTCACCCAGGTCATGATTATCCTCCCAAAGGATAATCATTTTTCAAAAAGCAACTGCTGGACTTTGTTTTTCCCTTTCAGCTGTTCCAAGAAGGTTCCACACCCATTTGCACTATTCAGGTGACCCTGAGGGCACAGATAAACCTCCAAGTGACCTCAGCGACTCTCAGAAAGGGTGCTAATGACCAGGTGACTGCAAGAAATATAAATCCTTCCATTCCCCCAGCACTCCGTCAGATCTGAAGAAGTTTCTTGGATGAGAAGCAAAACGTCTTCAAGGAAAATGGAGTCCAGTTG
Source organism: Pantherophis guttatus (assembly GCF_059756535.1). NCBI lineage: Eukaryota > Metazoa > Chordata > Lepidosauria > Squamata > Colubridae > Pantherophis > Pantherophis guttatus. The sequence goes on from NC_142065.1 coordinate 139,879,930, forward strand.
CCTTCTGGAAAAGAACTGTTGGGACTTCACGAATCAGGGCTTCTCATACTTTTGGGATTGCCTTTTTTCAGTGGTCTCTACCTCTTCGGTAAGAAGTGTCAGCAGTCAGCATGGCCCTGGTCCCATCATGTTATTCTTATCTGGGGCTACTCCTTGTCTCTAAAATGGTATCAAATCCCTCAAAATTCACCCAGCCTTGACAGTGCTGACCATTAGGAAAACTCTAAAGTCCTAGTTCTTTCAACAGCCCTGGGATTTGCTTGGGACGTGTGTTGGCTGTGCAATAGTATTATTTCCATCACATGGTTATTCCTTAATTCTTCTTCCCCATTGTCATTATAACTTGTATTCTTTACATTACTGTATATTGGCCCGAATTGCTTGTGGTGATCAAAATTAATATAATTGGAATATGGTATATCAGTTGATATATAAATTGATTGAATGAATAAGCTTGCTTTAGGTTCAAACTGAAAATGCATATCAGTTTTTCCTTTACCTGATGACCTCAAGCAACAACGGACAGCTGTTTGCACCAACCAATAAGCAGAGAATGCAGGAGGGGGGAAGGCTGACATATGGTTTGAATGCTACATTGTTATCATATTTATTAGAGCTTTGCAGGTTATCAGATTTAATGCACTAAACTGATTCAATGGCATATTCTTACCGTAGTACCTCTCAAGAGCACCTTAAAACAACTTTTTCTGGACCAGGGGTGAAATCCAGCAGGTACTGACAGGTTCTGGAGAACCGGTAGTGGAAATTTTGAGTAGTTCAGAGAACCAGCAAATTCTGCCTCTGGCTGGCTCCAGAGTGGGTTGGGAATGGGGATTTTGCAATATCCTTCCCCCAGGAGTGGGGAGGGAATGGATATTTTGCAGCATCCTTCCCCTGGAGTGGGGTGGGAATGGAGATTTTCCAGTATCCTTCCGCTGCCATGCCCACCAAGTCATGCCCACAGAACCAGTAGTTAAAAAATTTGGATTTCACTACTGTTCTGGACTCACAAGTTTCTCTTTCCAGGTGATGGGTGATTGTGGGAAAAGACCCATTTTATTTAAGCTATGCTGGATACATTAATCCACACCTTTGTGTTTAGTTTTATCACATGTATTCCTTATATTTAAAGTGGGTTATTTTCTATAGAACATGAAGGTGACATACATATTCCATTTTATTTTACAAAAATCAGAGAGAGTCGTTATGAGCAGATTTATTTCACAGCTGGCTAGAATTTTAACTTTGGTCTCCTTGCTTCAAGTGAAAGATCTCTCTTTATGCTTTAGATTTTAATTGCAAGGAAATGTATAACAATTATTCTGGAAGATTGCATTGAATATGATGGCTTTACAGCTCTGCCAAATGAGCTCTGCACAATGTAAAATACATAATTCATCAGAATGGCGTGTGGATTTTAATTGACTCCACAGATTTTTACAAGTAAAACAGCATATTATGGACATAATTATAATAATGCTATAAATAGAGTAATTTAATAATTATGACAGCAGCATCTACGACAAGCTACAGTGATCCCCAAAAAATGCCAACATATGCATGGTGATGTCATGATGCAAATCCCATCCTTATTCCCAATGTCTGTTGCAAGTACATATGCTACCGTTCTTTGAAGATGAATATATGTAACTCAAAACTGCCTATCCAGTACAAACACATTTTCCTCCTGCATAAATTTGACACAAACAAACAATTATGGTGACCAAAAAATACTACTTGTCCCATCTCTTGGTCTCAGCAGAGACAGGCCTCCCAGTTGTAAAATGGCTTCTTGCAATGTCCCATATTTTGTACCATAACTCAGCCTGGAATTCATCAGTTCTAAACATAAATATTCTTTTTAAAAATTTCATCTTCTGTATTATTTATTCATTCCAACATAAATAGGCTACCTATCTGTGTTGTATCTCAGGCATTCACCTTTCCTTCTTGCATGTGGAATATTTTTTTTTCTTGCTATTTTCTTGAGCAGTTTTTCATTTTATAGAGTAAAGTATGGGAAAACCAGGGCTAAACTGTTGGTTTAATCTGGCATCCTTAAAATTGTATATCAGGAAAAAAAAACTCAGGTGTCTTCTCTGTAATTTCTTGTTACCACTCTAAATGAGGTATGGAATAATTTTCTTATTTTTGGCTCAATAGTATATATATTTCATAAGGCTATTTAAATCTATATATATAAAAGCCAAATACCACTCACTCATCACAAAATCTCCAGAACAGTAAAGCCTAAAAACTTGAAATTTGGCACGTATGTTCCTCTTGGCTTCTAGGTGCTCGCTAAGAAAGGATTTTTCAAAATGACCATCAGATCATTAGTATTTCATATACAGTATTATATTCACATGCTCTGATGCTAAGGAGTTAGACGTTCTACTCCCCCTCCCCACCTGAAAGGAACTCTGGAGATACGGAGGATCCCGGATCTTCGCAACTTCCGTCGCGCGCTTAAAACGTTTTTATTTCATCAAGCTGGCGTGGCCTAAATATTCTCCTTTTTTAAATTTAAATTTTAAACACAAATTTTAATCTGTTTAATTATGGGGTATTTTAAAATTCAGCCTAAACTATTTAATTTGTTTTAATCTATTTTAAATTTTGTATCTCTGTGTTTTATCCTCTGGCTGTTCACCGCCCTGAGTCCTTCGGGAGAAGGGCGGTATAGAAATTTAAATAAATAAATAAATAAATAAATAAATAAATAAATAAATAAATAAATAAATAAATGCATTGAAATAAGCACACAAAATTTAAAATCAGAGATAAATTGGCATATTTAGCATATCTTTGTATTTAGCATGCTAGATTTTAAGGGAATTTTTTCTCCCTAATACAAATAGCAGCGTCTTAGGAGGGGACAATTACTGGGATAATAGCAAGCAAAAAGAGACAATTGAAACGTTTCTTTCCTGAAGAAAGTCTGAAGAAAACTTCTAATCTGAAATTGGTATTTACACTAGAAAAAAAACCATCCCAATTTGGGATTCTAAACAAAATGCCAATAATAGGGAACTTTACTTTTATGCTGGTGCCAATGCCATCTTCGAAAGAGGGTTTTCCTAACAAACAAATGTCTAGTTTAATTTGCTCCTTCAGTCGATTTGGTGTAGAGCTTACAGCATCAAGCTAGAAATCAGGACATCATGAATTCTAGTCTCATTTTAGGCACTTAGCCAGTTAGGTGACCTTGAGTGAGGTCCTCTCCCTCTCAACCCCAGGAAGCAGGCCAGAGCAAACTACTTCTGCAACCTCGCCAAAAAAACTGCACAAACCTGTCCAGGCAGCTGCCAGGAGTCAATACTGACTCAAAAGTACTGACACACACAAATTGTTCTTTAATGGCTGCTTTGGTCCCAGCCATTATTATATTCATGAATATATTATTATGATGATTGATTGATTATGAGCCATCCAGTGGATGTCGACTCTTAGCGACCACATAGATTGATTTTCTCCAGAAATATATTATTATAGTCATAATCATTTTCATTACCTATTGATGTTATTGGCACTTTGACAAGCCTATATATGAAACGAAAAGCCATATTTTGCGGTCCACATACTTGGATAGTGAAAGAAATTAAGTTTCTTGGCATCCCAAGTACAGAGTTGCCCATTTGAATGGATGCTACGTAGTAAAATTAAACTTTAGCAAGAGCGATCACCATCCAAACATTTCAGAGTGTCTAAACTGTCTTACAATAATCCCTTTCCTTTTTTAAAAAAAATAATAATAATTGTGTTAATAAGACTAGAATGGCTGGAAATCGCTCATTATAGAAATATTCTAGAGAGGAGTGAGATGTACAATGTAATAAATAATCTCCCTGACTTACTCTAGCCAAAATATTGTGTGACCATAAATCTTGGTTGACAGAGGTGAAGCTTTGGAAGAATTTTCCAGATATGCTTTTGTTTAAAATTCTTGTTTCTCTCACAGCTTCATTCTGACCAGGATAAAGGAGATGGTTCACTCAAGTACATCCTTTCTGGAGATGGAGCAGGTGACCTGTTCATCATCAATGAAAACACTGGAGATATCCAGGCCACGAGAAGACTTGATAGAGAAGAGAAGCCTGTTTACATTCTTCGTGCTCAGGCTATCGTCAAAAAGACTGGGAGGCCTGTGGAACCAGAATCAGAGTTTATCATTAAGATCCACGATATCAATGACAATGAGCCCCTGTTTACAAAGGACATTTACAATGCCAGCGTCCCAGAAATGTCTGATGTAGGTAGGTGTCAGATCATTCAACCATGTTGGGATTAGTTTTCATTAGCTAGTCAAATGGCAGTGCTAAAATTGGGATTACAAAGATCAAAGCAACGAGTACTTAACATGTCCAGCTGTGCGTTTTTCTGCTCTACAGTAAGAGGGGGAAAAAGATAAAGACAGAAGATCTGCATTAAGTCACTTGTGTTGGAAGAAAGATGACAGAGAAAAGTGGTTTGTAGATGCAGATAAGCATCTGGTATCATTGTAGGATCCATTTGATAAGATGGTGGTTTAGTAAGATTAGATTATGCAGCACATGGTCATAAAAGAAAGAAGGAGGACAATTCAAAATCATCCTTACTACATAGAAAGTATATTCTGTATAACCAGGTCCTCTAATAGTTAGTTTTCAGATTAGGCTAAATTGTAATAAACATGTATTTACTGCCATTTATTTGGCAACTGTTTTCACATATGCCCTTCTACAAATATTACAGTAATTTCTAGGTGCTGATTTCTAGGTGCCGATGTCTACTCGGAACAGCTTTCTGAACAATAACAAAGATTTGGTAGTTGGAGCTGAGATTATATTGCAATACATGTTTTAATTTGTTTTAATTTTTGTTAACTGGAAAACTATTCATAAACCCATGCTATTTTTTTCCCTTTGGCTTTCTTAGTATTTCCACTTAAATCAAAATTCAGTAGCATCAATCATAGTATACACATTAGAGGTGGGTTTCAGCAGGTTCTGACCAGTTCTGGAGAACCGGTAGCGGAAATTTTGAGTAGTTCGGAGAACCAATAAATATCACCTCTGACTGGTCCCACCCCCATCTATTCTCTGCCTCCCGAGTCCCAGCTGATTGGAAGGAAATGGAGATTTTGAAGTAACTTTCTCCTGGAGTGGAGTGGGATGGAGATTTTACAGTAACCTTCCCCTGCCACGTCCACTAAGCCACGCCCACCAAGCCATGCTATGCCCACCAAGCCACACCCACAGAACCGGTAGTAAAAAATTTTGAAACCCACCACTGATACACATATATTGGAATGTTTTTGCCTTGAATGAAGATAAACTATGTCTATTTGACAAAAATAAGGAGAATTCAGCTGGGCACATTAGCATCTGATTAAGTTAATGAACTTAATAAATAACTGATTTTCATGTGTCATGCAGCTATTTTATTGTAGCATTCCCATGTACCAGCATTGGGATCTATCTATCTTCAATCAGCCCAGCAGGTAGGCAACACTTTGCTGAGTTTGGCTGATCTTAGAAAACTAAGCAGGCGTGAATCTTGTTTAATAGTTGGATGAAAGACCACAAGGAAATTGCAGGGCTGTAAGCTACACTGAGAAATTTAAAAACTATACCCAGTAGGAGGCAGTGGCAAACCACTTCCATATTGCACCTGAAAACGGGGTGAAAATGTCTGTATGTCTTATAGACCAAATATTGCCAAAGCCCTGCCCACCTGCCAGTATTTTTGGCCTACGCATGCTCTGTTTTCGGGCCCTTTTTCGCCCTTTTTTGGCCCATTTTTGAGGCTTTTTTTGGCATGTTTTCAAGGCTTTTTGGCCCATTTTGGGGGCTTTTTTGGCCTGTTTCAGGGATTTTTTGGCCCATTTTCAAGGCTTTTTTCAGCCTGTTTTTTCAGCTTATAAAACGCACCTGACTATAAGACGCACCTAAATTTAGAAGAGGAAAACAACAAAAAAAAGTTTTTGGCTTTCCTTTTTTGGGGCCTTTTTTTATGGCCCTTTTCCAGTCTTTTTTCAGCCTGTTTCCGGGGCTTTTTTTGGCCCATTTTCGAGGCTTTTTTTGGCCCATTTTTGAGGCTTTTTTCCCTTTTTCCCCTCTAATCTTCTCAATGTTCAATCCAATCAGTATTTTCTTTTTAGAAATGATTGTTTTATCTTAGAAAATAATATATAAAACAGGAAAACAAACAAACAAAATGAAGCAAAACAAAAACATACATTCAACCCTAACAACTATAACAACAACAATAAAAATAGTGTACAAAAAAAGGCGGGGGGAGAAAGTGGTCAATTAAATTTAACATTTAACATGTAGGATCCACCCTGTCTGGGTTCTGAAAGAAACGAAAAAACAATTAATTCTCCTCCCCTTTTACATATATACGGTATATATAATCAAAGCAGTTAATTTCGCCATCTCTGGTAATTCAGTCAATTTCAAAATCCATTTTTCAACAGTTGGCATCTCTTTTTCTTTCCAATGTTTGGCAAGTACACTCCGTGCAGCCGTCACCATGTGAAGGAATAGCACCCCATTGTTTTTCAAATGACTTCTTCATCATACCTAAAAAAAAGCTTCAGATTTCATTAATATTTGTCTCTTAAATATTTTTGTATTGTCATTCTTATGTTTATCCAGTATGTTTGAATTTGATACAAGCTGCATTAATTTGAACTGCTTCAAGAAGGGTTTCCCCCCCCCCCCCCCGACTCATAAAGGTGTCTGAAAAAACGTAGGTTGTTTTAATGAAATAGAGATACGTGTTATGCTTCCAAGACACTATCCAGGGTCTTGGATAGTGTGACAGATGGAATATAAATGGAATATAAATAGAATAAGTAAATACATTTTTCATTCATTTTTAAGCATCCATCACAGGATGCACAGTAGTGGGTTCCACTTACCTTCGCTACTGGTTTGGAACCGGGAGTGTATGTGCACTTGTTTTGCTCGCGTGTGGCGCGTCTGCACACATGCAGAGCATCCGTGATGACGGCCGGACGGGTGGGTGGAGCCTCCCGCCGCCGCCACAACTGGTTTGCCCAAACCGGGGTGAACCAGTAGAAACCCACCATTGATAGTTTTCCAGACAGGAAGAAGAAATCCAGTCACCAGGCCAGAAAGAGTGCCCACTTCTATAGGATACTGCATTTAGAAAGAATGTGCATGTGTATACTATATAAACAAATAATTGTTGGAGTATTTATAAAATCAGTTTCAAATCAAGCCAGGCTTGTGCTGATTTATATAGATATCGCCATGCAGTTTTCTTAGTATCACGGCAAAAAAGTGTTTGCCACCTTTTCTAGCATTGTGTTTTGATCTTCAAATTTTGCCTACAGATCTGGATTTCCTTGGGGACCCTCAACCAATCTTCTGACTCTGTTTTTGCTTTTTAGATTAGCCAAAATGCTATCAGTTACTTGGGATCTGGTTCTCTGGGCTTGTCTGTATTGTATGTTCTTCAGCACACTCTCTTTTTGCTATTACCCCAGAAGCTATTTTCTCATATCAGAAAAAAATACATTTTTGTCTGTCTGAATTTGGCCATTTGCTTGCCTGTTCTTTAAATTGTTTGATCTTTCAAGAATAGCCATATGGGGAGGAGACGGAGCGAGAGAAAAAGCCATGATAAGCAGAAATTTCTTTTCTCCTCGTGTGGCTTGTCAGAATTGCCCTTCTTTCATTGTTTCCAACAGGTGAATAAGGATTTCCTTTTATTTCAAACAGCAGGCACAAGCATGAACTGATTCCATTAAAGAACATAGAAAGCCCCTTCATACCGGTTAAATCTCCTTTTCAGCTTGATAACTGCTATTTGTAAAATAAATGTCAATGAACTGAAAAACGAATGACACAATGCCATTGTGATTCCTTTGAGCCAATTGCAAAACATTGGAACAACTCCATCTTTCAAAGCAGGGTGGGCATGCTTATATTTACAGCTAATTTTCATAAAATTAGTCAAGCCAGTGCTCCAAGGGCAGATTTTCAAAATTTGCAGTATCAGACTTGTCCTCATAAATTCTATTCTCAAACCCAAATTCAGTTGAAATGGCATCCTTTGATCCACCAGTTTATAACTCTGTATTTCATTGTCACAGGTACATTTGTCATGCAAGTCACTGCAACGGATGCCGATGACCCTACATATGGGAACAGCGCTCGAGTTGTCTACAGTATTCTCCAGGGACAGCCATATTTTTCTGTTGAGTCTGAGTCAGGTCAGAGGACTTTAATCTGTCATACTCTGATAACTTCCGTAATTTAAAATGACTTGTTAAGTCAAGCTAGGATGTCATTAGGCAAACTCTTCAAAGAAATCCATTTGACTCAATGCAGGCTTTGCAAGTTCCAACAGAGCAATACGTCTATAAGCATGATACATTTTTTAATCAGAATATCTTAACCTAATAAGCAGAACTTAGCCTGGATGCAAATCCATTTAGCAAACATTGGGTATGTAGATGGTTCCATTAAAGCTGTGCTTAGCACAGTCATTTGACTTTGAATGTGGAAGAAAAAAGAAAAGAAAAGGAATTATATGCAGGAAAAAGATCTTGCTAATCAAAAGTCTTTTTACAAATGGAACTAGACTTACCAAATTTCTCCTCGTATTTAGTTTGCGGCCTACTTCAGCTTTTATGACAAACTTTTCCTCATACATTCAAAGTGCCTTTGTGGCACTCCCTCCTCCAATTTTTCTCTAACACAAACTTGTGAGCTAGGTTGTGACAATGACTGATTGAATGTCACCTAGTGCTTTCCCAACATTTAACAAAGATTTCAGACTGAGTCTGCCTGATTCTATATCAATATTGCAACACACTAGCTCATATGGAAGAAAAGAGAGAGAGAGGGAGAGGGAGAGGGAGAGGGAGAGGGGGAGAGAGAGAGAGAGAGAGAGAGAGAGAGAGAGAGAGAGAGAGAGAGAGAGAGAGAGAAAGAGAGAGAGAGAGAGAGAGAGAGAGAGAGACCTGCTAAAATTCATAATAGAATATGGGTTTTGTTTTGTTTTTTCATTTTGAAGTACATGAGTTACCCTATTAAGGAGTAGGGGCATCAAAGCAGTAAGTATAGAAATTACTGAATTCCTTTACGGACATATTTGTTACACTGTAGATACTGTCATCATAACTGTTGGTCCAGCAATTCACAACTGGCTCATACTGAGAGGTATAAAGCAGAAGCATTGCATTATCTTTGTCGCCATCTCAATCTCTATCTAATCTCTATCTAATTTCTATCTCTGTATCTCTATCTAACTATTTATCTCATCTTAGAGGCACTGCATTCTGACTTATGAAGTATTACTTAAAACAGGGATGTCAAACTCAAGGCCCGGGGGCCAGATCTGGCTCATGGGATGCTTAGTTCTAGCCTGCAGGGCCACTCTAGAAACAGCGAAAGACTCGCCCGCAGTGCCTCTGCCAGCAAAAATGGAGTTTGGGAGGGCCAAACGGTTCCTGCTGCCCTCTGCCAAAGAAAACAGAGCTCAACCCACCCACTCACCCTCATATGTGGGGTGCCACAAGGGTCGGTCCTCTTGCCCCTTTTGTTCAACATCCAAGACCAAGTGGCTGTGGTTTCCAACATCCCGATATAGTCAGTTGGCGCCATCACTGACTATTGGGGGCGAATCGCTGGCCCCCACGGAGAGAGCTTGCAACTTGGGCGTCCTCCTGGATTCATGGCTGTCTTTAGAAGAGCATTTGATGGCCGTGACCGGGAGGATTTTTCATCAGGTTTGCCTGATTCGCCAGTTACGTTCCTTTCTGGATCGGGACTCCTTACTCATGGTCACTCATGCCCTCGTCACTTCCCGCCTGGACTATTGCAACGCTCTCTACATGGGGCTCCCCTTGAGGAGCACCCGGAGGCTCCAACTGGCACAGAGTGCGGCCGCGTGGGTGGTTATGGGAGCGACATGGTGTTCCCATGTAACACCTCTCCTGCGCGAGCTGCACTGGCTCCCGGTGGTCTTCCAGGTGCACTTCAAGGTTTTGGTTACCACCTTTAGAGTGCTCCATGGCTTAGGACCTGGTTACCTACGGGACCGCCTGCTGCCACCAATAGCCTCCCACCAGCCAGTATGCTCTCATAGAGAGGGGCTCCTCCAGGTGCCGTCGGCCAAACAATGTCGACTGGTGGCCCCCAGGGGGAGAACCTTCTCTGTGGGGGCACCTACTATCTGGAATGAGCTCCCCCTGGAGATACAGAGGATCCCGGATCTGCGCACCTTCCGCCACTCTTAAGACCTTTTTATTCCATCAGGCTTGCCTGGCCTAATCTTTTCCCTTTTTCCCTTTTTAAAATGTAAATTTTAATCTGTTTTAAATTATTGGGGTGTTTTAAATCTGTCTTGGGCCAAAATTGTTTAATTCGGTTTTACTTTGCTTTTAAATTTTGTATTTATGTGTTTTATCTGTGGCTGTTCACCGCCCTGAGACCTTCGGGAGTAGGGCGGTATATAAATCAAATCAAATCTAAATCTAAATCACAGCTGAAAATGCAGCTCTGGAGACCGTTCTCGCTGGCAGAGCGCTTGGGCCACCACAGATGCCCCCGACACGAGTGATGTCAAACTGGCCATTCCCATCCTGGCCACACCCACCCCTGCCCCAAGGTCACAACCCTGATCACAACCCTGATGCAGCCCTCAATGAAATCAAGTTTGACACTCCTGACTTAGAATAACATATTTAAAAAATCTCTTTTTTTTTTCATTCCTAGGTATCATCAAAACAGCTTTGCTAAACATGGATCGAGAAAACCGGGAGCAGTACCAAGTAGTCATCCAAGCCAAGGATATGGGAGGTCAGATGGGAGGATTATCAGGAACCACCACGGTGAACATCACATTGACTGATGTCAATGACAATCCACCCCGCTTCCCCCAGAGTATGGGAAAGATATATTTTTTCTTTATTTAGTTACATCCATAGAACATTTTGGCAATCAAATAATAGGAACTTTATGTACAAGTATATACATGGAAAAGTCAATGGACCTAGCTGAGGGGAAAGGAATGGCTTTTTACAATTTACTGTCAACATTAGGCTACAGATCTCTGCAAGCACCAAAAAAACAGCCAAAGCTCTATTTCATAATGTATTTATCTTCTTTGAATTCACAGATTTCATTAAAAAGGAAATTTAGACCTTATGATTAACAACATATCATTAAAATGTTAAGTAACTAGCTACCCTAAGTAGAATTTTATTTTATTCCCTTTTTGCATTGTGGGAAAGCTGTTCCCTACTTTTTTCCTCTATTTTTCAGTTTATTTCTCTGTTTTCTTTTAAAAAAAACCTCTATTTTTCTTGTTATTCAAGGCACAGATTAGTTCACATCTTAACTACTGGCAATTACTTATAAGAGTTTTCTTTTCAGCTATTCTGGTGTTGTAATGTACCATTTTAAAGGATCAAAAGAAATCACTTAGGAACCAATTCAAATATAATAGAGAAAATTAGTCCAATTGTTAATCTATGTCTACATCATTTATTTTTGTCTCCTTTTTTCACTAGTTAAATCACCTACATAAGATGCATTTTTTTTGGCTCTTATTTTTACCAAATACTGTGAAAATCACACACAGATCCATAGATCACTTACCCATTTGGGAGAAGGTTGGATTAGAATCCTTTGGCCTGAAATATTTGCTCTCCAGAGGCAAGGAATTCTCCATGCCGTTGCAAAGCACTACTACCCAAGTAGGCATTGTCAAGTTCTTTTTTCTACAAGGGAAAAAAAAATTCAGGAGAGAAAAGTATGAGAAATGAATTTATTTTTTCTTTTTTTCCCCCTGCTGAAGAAATATTCATAATATAGGGCAAATATCAGCCTGTGGGTATGGGGAGCAGGAAATTCCTGTTGACATGAGCTCTTTATAATGTGAGATGCTCTGAAAATGCCCCAAGCTTTGCAGATACTGTAAAACAACAATTCAGAGGCACAATAACAAAACAGTCCCCATCAAAGTATCTGTGGGTCATTTGCAGTGCAGAACATCAGAAGGCGATCTTTGGTGATGCTCAGTTTTAATTACTGAAATGTATTGCATGTTTTTATTTGATATCGTAAATATTTCTAGTTTCTTCTTTGGGTAAAAATGGCTTCTTATGTTGTGCTAAGAATAAAGAAAAAAAGAGAATAGTTTGGCACAGTGGTGAAAATCATTTTTTTTTACTACTAGTACTGTGGACATAGCTTGGTGGGGGTGGCAGGGGAAGGATACTGTAAAATCTTCATTTCCTCACCACCCTGAGTCCTTCGGGAGAAGGGTGGTATAGAAATGTAATAAATAAATAAATAAAATAAATAAATTTCCACCCCACTCCAGGGGAAGGATATTGCAAAATCCCCATTCCCTTCCCATTCCTGGGGAAAGGATATTGTAAAATCTCCATTCCCACCCCACTCTGGGACCAGCCAGAGGTGGTATTTGCGGGTTCTCCAAACTACTCAAAATTTCTGCTACCGGTTCTCCAGAACTTGTCAGAACCTGCTGGATTTCACCCCTGGTTTGGCACAGGATGAAATTGGCTTTAAAGAAAAGATAATGGCTATAGATAAAAACCTATGTTGGACTGTGCACCTTTCTCTATCCTAAAAGGTTTGGTCACCTAATGGTTTCTGAATATTTGGCTGTCTGGCAAGCTTGTAAAAAACAAATGAAGTTAAAACAGTTCCCTTTAAGTATAAAGAATATAATCTCCTCAGACTGAAAGAATAAATTGAGCCAGATTCAGATTTCTTCTTTGTGTCACTGATTCATGCTAAATTAGTTGATGTAGTACCATTTCCCTGCCACAGGTAGTGCTGTCGGAATGCCAAGATTCAAAAGCAAGAGCTGTCTCTTTAATCTGCAGCTGCCATTAAATTGCTCAGAGTAAAGTACCGTGTATCATAGTCACCAGTTTGATAATCCTCTGCATCGTACTACTGCAATTAAAGAAGTCTTCCACCAGTTTTTATTTATAGAAACCCCACATTTTAATGCTTGTGCACTTTTCGGTTTGCATAACTAATCATGGAGCTTGCTTGGCAGAGAGATAATGGTGAGGGGGAGGACCCTTTTGTCTTAGATCACATGATTTGCATGAGGATGTTCCCAGATTTGATCCCCAACCTCTCTAAATAGGTAGAGAAAAGATAGTTGTACAGTCTAAAGAGCCACCTGGAAAAGACAAACAATTATGGTAAGTTATTTGTATGGTGAAGATTTATTTAGCCACAAATAAATCTGTAGCCATTTGAGGTTAAGACTAATAATGTCTAGTTAACTATATGGGTTAATGGCATATAATATTCATGTAATACTAACTCCCAGCCCTGCCTAATTCTTTGTAGCCTATCATGTGAAGCAGGCCACTGATTTGCAGGAAGAAAGTCTTCCCTGTTTTTAAAGGAGTTGCAATCTAGTAGTAACTATCGGTGTGTATACAGGCAACTAACAGGTGTAACAGGAAAATTTAAAGAGATTGTTGAAAAATGCTGAAATAATGTAGTTTTATCATATTTTATTTATCTATATGTTAAATTATTGTATTTTATTCCAATTTCATTTTAAATCATATTTTATTCCAATTGCATTTTAAATTGTATTTTATCCAATTCCATTTTAAATTGTTTTTATCAGATTTTAGTAATGTGTCTGGCACTCTGCACTTTGATATGGCCCAAGGGCCAATCAATAAAGTAAACTAAACTAAGCTGAAACAATGTTAACTGTGTCTGATGGAATTTCCCATCTCTACCTTTAGGTGCCTATCAATTCAAAATAGGAGAATCTGTACCCCTTAATTCACCAATTGGACGGATAAAGGCTAATGATGCGGATGTGGGTCCGAATGCCGAGATGGAATATAACATTCTTGAAGGGGATGGCTCGGAAATGTTTGGGATTACAACAGACAAGGAAACACAAGAAGGCATTGTAATTGTAAAAAAGGTGTGTATTCTAAGATGCTTCATTCCAGCTTTTATTGTGACCTGCAAAATGAAGTTTTTAAGAAGTTCTTAAACAAAAGATCTATTGGATTCAGAAACCTAATGAATAATATAGGATTCCTACAGTTGTATGTATGGTCTAATGCAAGATATGTAGTGGGGGGGGGGTAATACTTTTTAAGTTTTATAGTGCAGTCCTTGTGCATGTTTTGAATACCTTGGCATGGTCTCTGAAAATATTTTCAGCTAAGCCTGATAGAACGATTGTGGGTTGTTTCAAAATTCTACACTTCAGAGGTATGCAAGGAATATTTTTGCATTCAGTTATTACATTAATTCTCAACATTTCTGCCCCTTCGCATTTGTTTTGAACACAAAGTATTGTTTAAATAATTCCCAATACATTCTAAATTCATGGGAATGTTGTAGAAAAAGCCAGGTTCTCAGGGAATAGATACAAGTGGAAAACATTTCAAACTTGATAAAACTAAACATACATAGACCAAATATAAATGTGCACACACAAACACACACACACACACACACACACGCACATATGCAATCTGCACACAAATAAAATTGAAGAGGCAAAATAAAGTGTATTAAAGATAAAAGGGATTTAGCGACTATGGCAGTAAGAGGACTGTATGTCTTATCCAGAAAGATATTCTCATTTTTAATGTGTCTTCTGGGTAAAATCCTTAATATATAAAAGATCTTTGGTGACAGTTCTAATTCCACAAGGATAAAGTCATCCATTAAACAGAATCTTGTTGAATCAATCAATTAACAATTCAGAGTGCAGCACATTAAAAATAAGTGAACATAAAATACCCTCCTGTATTTAAACAGTTGATGTGTGCAAATACAGAGCTTTATCTGTTCCATAATTTAAAAGTTATTTAAGGGTAAAGAAGAACAAGGCTTACCAGCTGCAGCTCTCTTATTTTGTAAATTTAGCTCTATTAATCTCTACATAAAAGAGAGCAAAATGTTCTTTAGGCTGTAATTACTCAAAACCTCAGGAGAGAAATACAGTATTTTTTTTCCATATCCCAGATTCACACACTGATTTTTTTTTAAAAAAGAGAGAAAAACTAAACCCTGAAAGCAATAAATAAATAATAACAAGGAGCAGTAGTAGAAAAATGAAAAATGAACTATCATTTCAAGCATTTCATTTAACGGATCATAGATTTGCTTCCAGTCTTACGCTGGCATTTCTCATAAGGGTGGTATACCTTAAAATTTTCACTATAAACTAATTAGATCCCTTCCAGTTATCCACTGAATCTGGAAATCCATATGAGAATGCCAAAGGTAAATTAAAGCTTGAGTTATAAAGCTGAAGAGCAGAATGCCACCAAGGGGAAAAAAAAGAACCTTGAGATGGATTGATGACAAAACCATAATTTGCATCTGAATACTCAAGTATTTTTTATGGGTGACTTGTTCTTATTTCATTATCATTTAAAACTAATTACACCTTTTATGTCCTTTTGAACAATCACCAAGCCTTTGGCATTGTACACTATGATACAGAATAAAATTATAATATGGCCTTAGAGTTGACTAGAAAGACCACATTAGCATTATATTTATAATTTCAGCAAGCTTTCAATCCTAATTGAACATTACTGGCATCTGTCTTGGGCGAGCTGGTCTATTCTAATTGATTTAGCTTTTTATATATGTTTTAGTCTGTTGTGACTTGTCTAAAGTCTTTTGATTGAGGTGAGTTATAAAAATTGTATCATAAATAAACAATGTTATAAGAAAGTTAATAGATAATAAGCCATGTCCTGCCTGCTTTTTTTTTTTTTAAGGATTCTGTAACTCCCTTCCTGCTAAAGGTGTGGCCATGGAATTTCACTGACATATTTTTCAGAGTATCTCTATTGTGGCAGCTGACTCCAAGGCCCAGGAGATACAACAAAATTAATTTGGCTAATATATTTCCACACTGCCCTATCATTTGTTGAATGTCCCCAGTGGAGACTCTTCAGAATCCATTCTAGCATTGAAATCCTCAGCCCTGTGGATTTCTAAACCTATCGTAAGACTTCCATTTGTGCTTCATCTGCAGTAACTGTTCTTGTGAAGGCTAAATATGAAATATGGTTGCTTGAATACCAGAGGCCCTGCCGGCCTGTGAATTATAGTTAATGATTTGAATCATATGCATATACATTTATAAGGTTCATAAATGAAAAAAAAAGCATTTAATTACCCTGAAATGAAAGTAGAGCCAAATCCAAGTATATATCCAATTTTTTTAGACGGTACAAAATGTTGAAGGATCCAATCTGGGTCAGTTTTTTTGTTGTGATTGGATCCTGCAACATTATCCTTGGACATGTATATTTGTCTTCATTGTGTACAAAGAGTTGTTTACTTTAAAGTCCTTGCTGTCTTAAGTTGATGCCCCTGGTATTCAAGATGTGCCAAGAAGACACATGTGCCATTTATTTATTAGATTTGTAAACTATTGAATGTCGGGGCTGACACTAGCTTACAATAATGAAACAACAATAAGCTAATAAAATACAAAACCAAAACATAATAAACATGTTATTTTGATAAAACCAAATGATAAAGCCATGTACCGTAGTCACACAGATACCCTCTCAAACCTGGATGTCATCCCTCAAATGCCCTGGGGAATAGTCTAGTCTTCACCTCTTTAACACCAAAGTACAGAGATCAGTCTGACTTCTCCACCCGAATTGAATGTCCCCACCAAGAAACATTGTCTTGGACCCCCATCATATACCAAGGATATCTCCAAATGGGATCCTTATACTGAGACTTATACATACCAATTGGTGAAGTTATGTAGGGCTATAAAGAATTCCAACACTTTGAATAGATCCCAGAAACTGACTGAGGAAGTCAGTCAGTGGAAGCCAATCTAGCACTCTCCTAATGGTGATGGCAACATAAGTGATTGGTGCCAGCTGCTACTGCATACGGCACAAAGTAGGGCACCAAGGATATTTAATTCAATACATTTGTTTTGCCATGGAGATTGATAGCCTCAATTAAATAATTATTTCATCAGCCTTATCTTTCTTCTTTAACCTTAACTCTAACCCTAACCCTTCTTTAACAAAGATTAAAAATAGCTGGTTGCTGATGTTTACCTGAACGCATGAGGGTAAGAACTGAGTAATGGATGCTTATGTACATCCCATTCCCTCCGCCTATATTTTAATTCATATTATTGTACTTTCATTGTTGATTTTTATTGTTTCATTGCTTTTGTTATGTTTATATATTTTTTAATCATTTCTCTTTTCCGCTTTAACTGTTGTAAGCTGTTCAGAGTAGCCCCATGGCGAGCTGGGAGGCCAATAAATTTAACAAATAAATAATTCAAATTTCAAATTTCAAATCTTAATTGTCACTGCACAACATATGTACAATGAGATTGGTTGAGCTCCCTAGTGCACCCCCCCCCAACACAATACAACTCACAGTGAAAACAGAAAATCCCTAGCCCAATAAATCATATTAACAAAACACCCAGTTTTGTTAATTGGAAATAAATATTTCCAATGTCTCCACATGCCTGGGCACTTCAGAGATCTAAGGCTAAATATTAAAAAAAGGCTCAGGAGTGTTTTTGGCTGATAGAAAAAGGCTCTCAAGTGTTGTTGTCTGATAAGGAGAGATTCAGAGTCAGAGGGTGATTTGTCAGCGTGTATTTTTTTTACCAACCTTTTCCAAACCTTAGCACAAACACACAAGCATATTTAAAAGTAGCCTTTCAGCCTTGAAATAAGCAAGTTGAACAGGATAACAAACTGAACAAGCAGTGTTTAGGACTAATAATGATGTCCCCCTCATGATTACCACTAGAATTACTAAAAGAGTTTTTTTTTTTAAAAAAAAAGTTCATGTACTGAATGCTTAACATAATTAAACTAGCTGGCAAAACACCACATCCCTGAGAAGACATAAGGTGTACATATTATTTTCTGAAAATAAGAGTTTTATATATTTGTTATCATATGCAGGAGGTTGTTGTCTAATTACAGCTAGTCACACACATATTTCCACTTCCAAAAGCAGTAGGAATTTGTTCAGTTGTTGGAAGAAATGTCCATCTGGGTTCAGTTCCAAGTGGGGAAAAAGACACTGGATTCATGGAAGTTGCTTGGAAAGAAGATTTATTGATGAACAGGATCACATGGCTTGAGTTCCTGAGCAGAATCACATGGCCTGGATTCCTGAGCAGAAAAAAAGGGGGCGAGATGCTGAGAGTGCCTTGGTTTTATGCCCTCTGTTGGGCATTGTCTTTTAGCTTGTATTCTGATTAGTTGTCAGACTCCCATGGGGCCATGCAGGGGTAACTCTGTAGGCTGTGTTTTGAGTCCAAGTTTGGTTGAGCCTTGCTGGGTCGTGATGTAATGAAAGGACTTTGGGCAATTCCTTATATAGCTCTGCCTGAAGGAGGTTATGTAGGATAGACTGGCCCAGGCCTTAATGGCCCATTAACAAAGGTGGGGGGCTGAGTTTCTGCTTCTATTTAGGGGAAATATTCTGCCTAGTGGACAAGTAACGGGTGAGCTCCCGTTACTTGTCCCAGTTTATGCTAACCTAGCAGTTCGAAAGCACGTAAAAAATGCAAGTAGAAAAAATAGGGACCACCTTTGGTGGGAAGGTAACAGCATACCATGCGCCTTTGGCGTTTAGTCATGCTGGCCACCTGACCACGGAGACATCTTCAGACAGCGCTGGCTCTTCGGCTTTGAAACGGAGATGAGCACTGCCCCCTAGAGTCGGGAACGACTAGCACATATTTGTGAGAGGAACCTTTACCTTTACCTTATTCTGCCTTTTTAGTATATCCTAAAATATTTCATTTTTCTAGGAGAGGGATGGGTTTTAACTTCGAACACTTCAAATAACTTATGCATCTTTATTTACAAACTCACTGAACTCACTGCAGATATGTTATTTTCTCGCAGATGTTTCATTATCAAAATTAGGTAACGTCATTAGTGTACTGATGATGTTACCTAGTTTGGGTAATGAAATGTCTGCGAGAAAACAACCAAGCTCACAGAGCACCAATGACCTCTCATTTCAACCCTGAGCTACAAATATTCTCTTGTATCAGTTATTATCTGAACAGATAAAGTTCACTGATGAGAAACATAAAGACTTTTAATCATTAAAAAGTTTGCCTGTAACACATCAGTTTACCAAAATCTGCTGAAACTTATATGGCAACCTCCTTGGTTCCTGGTTTTCTACTTTGATTCTCTTCTACACTCCTAGTATAAAACTCGAAATAGTGCTTTTCACTGATGGTACTATAACGATTACCTACTACCAAGCATACAGGTCATCCACAAACCTAGTAGATGCCATTAAGGCTGATGCACAATAATCTTGTGGACAGCAAAAGCCATTAAGGCAAATTCCTTCAGCTTCTTCTAGAAACATTAATTCACCATCAGCACTTGTTAGTAAGCAATCACAAGATGGTTATCATTTTGCTTGCTGATAGCATTTCTGCTGCACCAATTTACTGAATATTACACTTGATTGCTTTTGACTGCACAGTGTACTATTTGGGGGGCTGTGCTTTTAAGGAAAAGAAAGGGCCATTCGAAACGAACGCTGTTTTCTCATTTGTGAGGGAAATGTTCTGTTATGGCAAGGAAGCTGATAGTCTTTTGCAAGCCTATATGGGAATGTTCCTTTCAGAAAAGATGGGAAAGTGTGAATTTGAACTCCTGCCAGTATGCACTCTTGATCTACTGTAAATTAAGTGTGTCAACATCATTCTGTTGACTTAAACAAAGCTGATGCCATTAACACCTTGCTAAAAGTGAAATGGTGTTTGTGCTTCCGATAAGAAGATGAACCTCTCACTATTTTGCATCATATCCCAACAGATTCTGGATGCTGAAAATCTTTGCCATAGGTAGGATTAAAGTTGTCATGAATAATGGACCAGTTTTGTTGTTTCAAAATCTTAATCCAGTAAGGATAGTTTCTCTATTCCAAATGGAGATGTTTTAACAAGTCAGAGATGAGGAACACCTTTATCTTAAATCAGAGTTTTCAGAGGGGGGGGGGATTACAGATGTATTGTAGGTGTTTGCATATACCTGCACAATTCATGAAATGCTGAATAGAATGGAAATAATCAGCTGTGCAGCATGGCCCATCAGGTGTTCAATTACACCTTTATACTGCTTGCTAGTGATTACAAAAGCAAGTCTGATTAGCCTTAGGCATCTCTTTATTTCCAAATTGAGCCTTTAGACTGCACATCCATCAATTTATAATGACAAAGAGATGATTGTTAGGGAATGGTCATTAAAGTCTTCTTTGATTATAATCAAAACAAACATTTATGTTTTCCAAGTTGTATTCAAGGGAGGTTCATTCCGAATTGGACTGTAAACCTTGAGATTAAATTATTCAGCCTAAACTCATTCATTGCAACTCAATGTTTCTCTAATTGACAGGTCTTTCTGGATGCTTTCTCAAAATTCTTCTTAATATATACGTATATATATTTCTCTTCTTAGGCTTTGGATTTTGAAAAGCGGAGACAGTTTACTCTGAAAGTGGAAGCCAGCAATCCACATGTGGATCCCAGATTCCTCTATCTGGGACCCTTCAAGGACATTACTACTGTCAGAATTCAAGTAGACGATGTGGATGAACCTCCAATCTTCAGCAGACCAGCTTATATATTAGAAGTAAAGGAAGATGTCCCGATAAATACCGTCATAGGAGCTGTAACAGCCCGAGATCCTGACAGTGCAAAGAACCCCATCAAGTAAGCATACAGACCAGAGATCTCTAACTGGCAAGGGTCAGTTGAGAAGGCAGTGGTATACAAACATGATGAGAAAATTGTATTGTAGTAAAGGGAGACCAGAAAGCATGTGCCAATGTACACAGGTGCTCTGGTAAAATGACTTAGTGTGGACATACAAAAAGTGAACTGGATTCCCCCTCCCCCTTTCAATATATGTGGGAACATAAAGTGAGACAAAACACTAAAGTCACACCAGTGGTGTTCAAATTTTTTTACTACTGGTTCTGTGGGTGTGGCTTGGTGGGTGTGGCATGGTTTGGTGGGCATGGCTTGGTGGCTGTGGCAGGGGAAGGTTACTGTAAAATCTCCATTCCCACCCCACTCCAAGGGAAGGTTACTGCAAAATCCCCATTTCCTCCCGATCGGCTAGGACTCAGGAGGCAGAGAATAGATGGGGGAGGGGCCAGTCAGAATTTTTACTACCGGTTCTCTGAACTACTCACAATTTCCACTACCGGTTCTCCAGAACTGGTCAGAACTTGCTGAAACCCACCTCTGAGTCACACTCTACGGCCGTGATGGCGAACCTATGGCATGCATGCCAGCTGTGGGCAGCAAGCCCTTCCTGTGGGCACGCGAGCTGTCACCCAGCTCAGCTCCACTATGCATGCACATGCGCCTCCTGCCGGCCAGCTGATTTTTGGGATGTGCAGGGGGGGTCAGGGTGTGGGAGCATGCATGCATGCGTGGGGGGAATGTGGGGGGGCAGCACCCCCTGCGGCCCATTTTTGGGCCCAGGACGCTGCAGGGAGGCCTACTAGGCCCAAAACGGGGGGGGGGTCACCTGCACGTGCATGGGGGATCATGCACGCCTGCACAGATGGGGAGCATTGCATTATGGGTGCTGTCATGCACACATGCTGTCATGCACATGTGCACACGCTTTCAGCACGCAAAGAGAAAAAGATTAGCCATCACTGCTCTACGGTATTGTAAATGTGCTGTAAAAGTGGAAGTTCTTTCCAACCTTCCCTCCCTCCCTCCCTTCCTTCCTTCCTTCCTTCCTTCCTTCCTTCCTTCCTTCCTTCCTTCCTTCCTTCTTGTCTGTGACTTGCCATCTTGGGAAGCAAATAAGAAATTAAATTATAATTAAATTATAGGTAGTCCTCGACTTATGACCACAATTGAGCCCCAAATTTTGGTTGCTAAGTGAGACATGTTAAGCCCCATTCTTTCCTGGCAGAAATGTTAGGCGAATCACTGCAGTTGTTAAGTTAGTAACACAGTTGTTAAGTGAATCTGGCTTCCCCATGGACTTTGCTTGTCATTGCATAATGAAAGAAACTCTTGTTGCTGTGGGAAACAATTGGAATTTTAAAAAATGAAAAGAGAGATGTCACGGAGGTCATTAAAAAGAGAAGGATGACTTAAGGACTTAAGGTATAAATTCTAAAAAGTATAATATATAAAATGTAAAATTTATAAGAACTATATGATATTGATTTGTGAGTAGATATTATTATAATTTAAATAAGGATATAACATAGGATAGTGATGTAGATAAATAGAATTTTTGTAAATATGATTGTTGTGAAAGATATTGATACCGATATGGAAAACCTGTTATAAGAGTAAATACGTGTTTTGTGTTTTAAAGGTTGGAAAGTTCAATAAATAGTATTTTTTAAAAAAAATAAAATAAAAAGAGAAGGATGAAAATGGAGAGAGATGTATAAAAATAGACTCAGACAAAATAAACAAAGTTAGGGACAAAGAAAGAAAAAAATATGCTAGAAGAAAGATGAAGGAAACGGGTTGTGTTTCCGTGCAAGCTGCATGCCTGCAATAAAATGTGATCTGAAAGGACCTTTTTGTACAACGTTATTTTGTATCTTCCGAGATCTATAACGGCTGCTCTGTGCTAACAATACTTCCATCTTCCCCCACCAGTGCATACCCTATTTCAAGTGTAAATGCTAGCTCTAACTTTTCCTCTCAGCTTGAGGGAGGACGCAATTAGACCATTATATGTAGTACTTGTCACTTATTTGTCAGTTTCCTTTGACAGTTAGGAATAAAACCTTCAGACACCGAGTGTTACATTGAAAACCCTCAATTTTTCCCTTCTTAACTGTAGCTTTAAAAAGAAAAATCTAATCATGGAGCACTGTCAGTTTGAAAGTCCTTTGATCTCCCATTAAAGAATGTTTCATAATGGCATTATGAAAATGCTTAGTGAGAAGGGGGGGGGGGAAATGCCACTCACATACACGTCTTGTCGACCCAGAAATCTATTCAACTTGCAAGTCGCATTAAACATGAGGGTGCTGTATTTAAAAAAGCAATTAAGAGAAGATCTCCAAGGAACCAGATTTGTAAAAACCTGCTTTTGGCAGGAACAGATTTGAGTAACATGTACGTTAGTCAATAGAATAGCATTTTAGTTGCCATCTCCCCCATCTACTTGGTCGCTGAATGTTTTTTTCAGGCATAAATAGCATGATGTACTATTAGAAATGACAGTTTCTAGTCATAGGTGCAATGAGCTCCTCGTCCTTTGGCTCAAGGAGCATCGCTATGAAGGAAAAACACTGAATGACAATATTTTGTCATTCGTTTATCAAGGCGCTCATAGAATGCAGCATTCTGAGCTTGAATAAACTGGCCAATACAACTATATGTAATGGACATACAGATAAGCTTTGCTTACTGACTGCCTCATTTAGTGACTGTTCAGAGTTATAACAGTGTTAGAAAAAAAAATAGCTGCGTGGCCCAACCCTTGCATCTACGATGGTTGTGGCATCCCAGTCATAACCAGCTGGCAACAAGCAGAATTAAGGGACATCATGGAAGCACAGGAAGTCCTTGACTTGCGGCTACAAGGGAGCCCAGAATTTATGTTGCTAAGTGAGATAGTGATTAAGTGAGTCTTGCCCCCTTTTACGACTTTTCTTGCCACATGTGTTAAGCGAATTGCAATAGTTGTTAAATTAGTAACACAGTTGTGAAGTGAATCTGGCTTCCCCATTGACTTTGCTCATCAGAAGGTCGCAAAAAAGGTTCACACAATCCCGGGACACTGAAATGGTCATAAATATGAACCAGTTGTCAAGCTTCCAAAAGTAAATCATGTGACCATGGGGATGCTCAACGGACATAAGTGTGAAAAATTGTCATAAGGCACTTTTTTCCATGCTGTTGTAACCTTGAGCGGTCACTAAATGAATTGTTGTTTGTCAAGGATTACCTGTAAAAGTATATGTCACGATTTCCTGATGTTCCCTTAAGGGCTGAATGAGGGGTGATGATATAAGTCTATCATTGTAGTGTGATTTTCCACTTAGCGACCATAGTGCTTAGTGACACAGTTGCCGATTTCATTTGTGGTTGCTAAGCATGGACTTACTACAATACATGTAATATAATATAGATTGCTGGAACAAAGGTATGATTCAGACTTCAATCCACTTGTCTACTTTTTCTATCTGCTTGCTAGCTACAGTTGAGATCAGTGGTGAAATCCAAATTTTTTTACTACCGGTTCTGTGGGTGTGGCTTGGTGGGCGTGGTGTGGCTTGATGGGTGTGGCAAGGGAAGGATACTGCAAAATCTCCATTCTCACCCCACTCTGGGATCAGCCAGAGGTGGTTAGCTGGTTCTCCGAACTTCGCAAAATGTCCACTGCTGGTTCTCCGAACTGCTCAAAATTTCCGCTACCGGTTCTCCAGAACCTGTCAGAACTTGCTAGATTTCACCCCTGGCTGAGATGCTGCTTGATTCAGTAAGACTCAAACTTACTTAAAAAGGAGGGAAAAAACATTTTAAGAACATTTACTTCGTAAAGTATAAGTGAACCAAAACAATGACACTTTCATTACTAGTCTATTCACAATGACTCTGTTTTGCCCCCACTCCCTACAAAAAAAAAATGAATAGGGTGGCAGTCAATCTCATCACAGGAAAAATGTTGCTCCACATATTTGTGGCCAAAATCAAAGCCAACATTAAACTCTGAATGAGATGTGAACTTTGTCATAGTCATTTACAATGGAATCTATGCCTGAAAGGAAATCTCAATCAGAATAAAAACATGAAGATAAGAACCAGCTCAAGTGAAATTTAGTCCTTCAGATGTGATCAAAAATGTCTCTCCAACATCGTGGGGAAAAAAATGTAATTGAAACACTGAAACAAGGATAAGAAGATGATAATCAGCATATAAATTAATGGCTGTTCCTGAAATTTACTGACCAGATGCTGTCTCAACATTCCCCAATCATTTGTCTTGTCTGTGCACTCCAAGTACAGCAAAGCTTTGAGCCATTGCAAATTATATCTTCCAATTTAACTATTTCCCAGGATTTAAAAAGAATAAAATTCTGCAGTCTGACAGACACACATAGTAATTTATAAAATGTACAAACAAGTTTGATGTTGTCAGCTTAATTCTTAATAGGCTATGATCTTTTCAGTCATAGTCACCAGCAGCTCAACCAAATTAGCAGTCTTTGACCAAAAGAGACCTAGGATTCTTTAAACAGGATGAAATTAGTGACAGGATAGCGGATCAAATGTATCCTCTAGATCAGGGGTCCCCAACCAGTACTGAACCAGTACTCGGCCATGAAACCACACCCCTTCCAGTCCATGGAAAAATCTCTCTCCATGGAACTGGTCCCTGGTGCCCAAATGTTTTGGGGCCGCTGCTCCAGATCAAGATCTACAATACAATTGGAATATATATTTAATTGTTGCAAATCTGCTTTTCTTCTTTTTCCATCTCTTAATGTAAAAAAAAACAAAACCAAAATCAATATTTTCTCAAACCTATAGTTTTTTTCTATAGTAATTCTAAATCTTTAAATTCTGTGCCCCGTGGTGGTTTATTTTAATCATCATCATTAATGTAAAAGAAAAAGGAGCATAGGGAGGAAATAAGACAGCACCTTTCTTATTATTGATTAGTTCCTAGGCAAGATGAAAGATAAGTTTTTTGCTTTTTTTCCCCCCTGCCTAACTTTACTAAGAGATCGATCCTATGTTCCTATTGCTTCTTCGGGGTCACCATTAAGAGCTTATCCACTTGTTATGTTAATCATTTGATTAGGAATTACTTCCCAATTTTTTTTTCCAATTAAATACAAGGCAGGGAAAGATCAACAGTGGAATCATAGAGAAAGAAGTTTAAACTTTCCTTTATTTGTTTGTTTGTTTGTTTGTTTGTTTGTTTGTTTGTTTGTTTGTTCAATTTATATGCCGCCTTTCTCCGAAGACACAGGGTGGCTTAGCTATGAACTTATTAAAGAATCAGTCTTTCACACATTAACAGAAAAACCCTCCATTGCCATGTAATCCTTATTGCCAGATAAAAAGACATCCTATGCAGTGGTGGGTTGCCCCCAGTTTGGACTGATTCTATAGAACTGGTAGTAAAACCAGTGGGAGGCTCCGCCCACTGACCCTGACGTCATGAGAAGCAATCTGCGCATGCGCAGAAGCAAGAAGTAAAGGTAAATAGAGCCCACCCCTGATCCTTTGGTACTTATCAAACTTTCAATAGAAGAGAATATAGTTAACTTGGGTTTGAATTGTGGTATCCTTGATGCTCTCTGAGTTTGCAAGCAAAAGTGTGAGTACAATAGAACATAGAATAATAGAGTTGGAAGGGACCTTGGAGGTCTTCTAATCTAACCTCCTGCTCGACAATATATCATTTCAGACAAATGGTTGTCTGAAGTGTAGGGTGGGCTCCCTATTTATATAAAGTAGCTTGTCCTACTGGTGGCGTGAGGGCGTGGTTTTCCCTTTGATAATTTCTTGATTAATTTTCTGCTTGATTGTTAATCCTTCAGTATCTAGATATAGGTGCTGTAAAGGCTATGTTCTGGTGGTTTTTGTTCTTAATTTTTTTTCACAAGTGAGCTTCATTTTTTTGCAACTGTTAGCAATTGTTTTATACCTGTGAACATCCTGTGATACACATGTGAGCAGCCTAGACCAGATAATTTCAAAATGCTAGGGAATTCCTGGAAGCTTGGCATTCAGACAAATCAGTCACCTTAACCCTACGAGCCACGGTGGCACAGTGGTTAGAATACAGTACTGCAGGCTACTTCTAATTATTGCCGGCTGTCTGCAATTTGGCAGTTCGAATCTCACCAGGCTCAAGGTTAACTAAGCCTTCCATCCTTTCGAGGTCGGTAAAATGAGGACTCAGATTGTTGGGGGAAATATGCCAGCTCTGTAAACAGCTTAGAGAGTAAAGCACTGTGAAGCAGAATATACATCTAAGTGTTATTGTTATTGCTAATGAAACATCTACAAGCAGACATCCAAGGCCAGAGAGCACCAAGGACTACACACTACCAAACTTCTTCTTCATTTAATTTTCATGCACCTACAACATGCCTCTTAATAATTTGGTTAAAAAACTACATAACTAAGCTATTCTCATCCACTTCTCTTCTTTTAGAGCCTGTCTTGTCATAGCACTGATTATTAGATTCCCTGTTCAACAGAAACGGCTCTTTGATAGGGCTGCCATAGTATAAGATCAACTGTGTGAAAGAAAGTGAGGCTAGTAGTGACTCAGCTGCAGTCGGCTTTATAAAGCCACCCACATCAATCTAATGACCCCGAGCAGCTAGCACTGCATAAAATATTAAAAACAGGGGAAATGAAAGAAATACAATAGAATGCAACGCAGTTAGGGGCTGCAGGCAAAATTCCCCCTTAACAAATCGTAAAAATATACATAATGGTTTCCATGACCATCCTGACCCCAGAACCCAAGACAAAAGCTAGGACTTCCTTCCAAAAAGCTAGCAGGGTAAAAGCTCTCTGAATCTCAGGGGGAAGACTATTGCAGCTGAGAAGGCAAATGAAGCACAGCAAGCACTATGTACCAGGTGTGCTATTCAGCAGGTTCTGACAGGTTCTGGAGAACCGGTAGCGGAAATTTTGAGTAGTTCGGAGAACCAACAAATACCACCTCTGGCTGGCCCCAGAGTGTGATGGGAATGGAGATTTTGCAATATCCTTCCCCCAGGAGTGGGGAGGGAATGGGAATTTTGCAGTATCCTTCCCCTGGAGTGGGATAGGAATGGAAGTTTTGCAGTATCCCTCCCCTGCCACACCCACCAAGCCACGCTCACAGAACCGATAGTAAAAAAAAAAAATGAATTCCACCACTGCTATGTACACTGACAGTCATAAAATACAAGTAGCCCTCGACTTACAACCACAATTGAGGCCAACATTTCTGTTCTTAAGTGAGACATTTGCTAAGTGAGTTTTGCCCCCTTTCCTTGCCACAGCTGTTAAGTGAATCACTCCAATTGTGAAGTTAGTAACAAGGTGGTTCAGTGAATCTGGCTTCCCTATTGACTTTGCTTGTCAGAAGGTCGCAAAATCCGGGGATCACGTGACCCCGGAGACAATGCAACTATCATAAATATGAGTTAGTTGCCAAGCATCTAAATTTTGATCACGTGATCACGGAGATGTGGCAATGGTCGTAAGTGTGGAAAATGGTTGTTAAGTCGGTTTTTTTCAGTGCCGTTATAACTTCGAACAGTCACTGAATGAACTGTTGTAAATCAAGGACTACCTGTACTGCTTTTAATCTGATGCAAGATAGATAAAAGTCCTAATGGTGGGTTTGAGGGCTGATTAAGAATGGCATTGGCTATTCCTGTCCTTGAGACCTAGTTAGTGCACCATGGAATGAATGAATGAATGAATGAATGAATGAATGAATGAATATATGAGTAAGCCCTGAAGTTCCTTTCCCTTGAACTTAAAAAAAATCATCTCATGATCTTTATAACTTTAAGCTTTCTGAAAGCTTCACTGTTTCCCTTAAAGAATGGAACCAGCCTCTGTTGTGATTGCCAAAAATACTTTAAACTTCTTATTTAAAAGGAGCTCTAACTAGCAGTATTACCTTTTAAAGTGTTTTGGTCTGATTCCTGGAGAGAGGGGTAGCTTTATTTTCCTCTTTATGGATTATTGCAAGCTGCCTAGAAGTCATATGAATGAGTGAGTGAGTGAGTAAGTGAATGAATGAATGAATGAATGGTTTCAGTGGGCTGAATGATAGTTTATAAATTTGTAGTGCCTGCAAGCCAGCAACTTCTTCCTGAATAGCCATCATCTGCCACATAATCACTATGAATTTCTGGAATAACATATGGAATAAGGGCTCCTGAAACAAGACACAGCCTCACATGTTCCCATTACTGCAGTGTCTGGCACATTTGTATTACAGATTCACCACCTGTTATTCCCACACTCCTTCTGCAATTATGTCCTAATGAAATTCAAAACAGTTGGATTGCTACTTTTAATTTATTGTAATTGGTATTGCTGTAGATACATAATCACTGTACAATCTTGTAATTCCTATCAATTGGAGAGTTTAAAACATTGTGACTTTCCTTTCAATTTATCTTGGACCTAGGAGTAGAGAAAAGACTTAACAAGCCAGGAATTAGTGCTTATCCTTCATTTCTGCTTTTTTTTTTTTTTTTTTTTTCTTGGTATCATGTCAGGCAACTAATTTTTGAGGGGAGAGGTTACATTTCAATCCAATCATAAATGTACGAGCAAACATAGATTTTTTTTTTAAGAAAAGGACCCCTCCCCATTTCTGAAGCTGTAGTATCATGCATGTGCTTCAGCCCTAAACACGTTATGTATCTCGGTGTTATACTTGATCATGTGATAAGTATGGGTATCATGACTTTGTATTCAGTGACATGAACTGCAATTGTACCGTGTTTCCCCAAAAATAAGACCCTGACTTATATTTTTTGAACCCTATAATAAGCGCTTGGCCTTATTGTCATGTGCTCAAAAGCCCGATTGGGCTTATTATCAGGGGATGTCTTATTTTGGGGAAAACAGGGTATGTACTTAAAAAAAAAGTCCATTACAATGGAATGCAGCTCTAGTAACATAAGTCTGCACTTTTTAGTTTATTGACCACCAGAGACAAAACAGTGTATAAACAGACTAAATAGTTATGTTCCAATACATTTTCCAAAAGGCAACAGAATAGGAATTAGAATGAGACTTTGGATACAGAATTAAGCTGAAAAATAGATCAAGTTTATTGGTTTTTCCCTACCAAGGTTTAGAAAGCAATGGGAATTGAAAAGATCTGTGAAATGGAAATGGTACCCATTTCTTATCTGTCTTTCTATTTGTAGGTATTCTGTGGATCGGCATACTGATATGGACAGAATATTCAACATTGATTCTGGAAATGGATCAATATTTACTTCCAAACCTCTCGACCGAGAAATGTTATTGTGGCATAACATTACAGTAATAGCTGCTGAAATCAGTAAGTTGCCTGTAAACACACATACACACACACACACACACCATTGCTCTAACAAGTGCAGCGTTTTAGCCAAGCATGGCTGAAAAGAAGTCAGGTCTATATGCTTTGGTTGCTTGCCGTTAGTTAAAGACATAAACCTAAAAGAGCTTATTTATTTTTTCTCATCTTTCCCTTGGCTATAATTTATGAAGAGGCAACTGAATGCCTGAACAGAAAGAAAATGAAGAGGCTCCTCATTTCATTTCATTTCATTTCATATCAAACAAGCCAGAAGAATTCTTCTGGTTATTGACTATCAGTCAGCAGTTGCTGATTTGCAAAGAAGTTATATAGATTAAAAAGATACAGATTTATCACGTCAGGGAGGAGAATGAAATTCTGTATGTTTTTCATTCCTGGGAATTTCAGGCCAAAACCAATTGACCAAAATGCAAGAATAAAATTTAAAAGCCACTTACTTCTGTCGAAAGCCTGTTAACTTAATTAGGATCAGAATTAATTAGGAGAAATAAAAACCAGCTCATCACTCTTAAATCCATTTATGCCATAGTTGTTATTGATGGGACTAACTTTCAGGTAGATATGCTTCAAGAGCTAGGGTCAGGGCAATTAGATTGCAGTGAAAGCAAAATGCATGTTTTGTCGTCTTTGAAAATGTCAGCCACGTATATCATCCTTCACTGTGTCCAGTTTTGTCCAAGCAAAGGTGATGGAGGAAGTAGTGATATTTCACTCCTTCAATTGATAATGGCAATTTAATCAATCAATCAGAATAGAGCTGGAAGGGACCTTGGAGGTATTCTAGTCCACCCCCTGCTCAAGCAGGAGAACCTACACCAGTGATGGCTAACCTTTTTGCCATTGCGTGCCAGGAGTGGGGGGAGCGCGTGGGGGTCGCATGCGTGTGTCCACACCAATAATTCTATGTGCCCCGCCCCTATGCTTGTGTGCATGACACACACACACCCCCGCTCCTGGCATGTGATGGCCCAATGGGCCTGTTTTTCTCTCTCCCCAGGCTCCAGAGCCTTTCTAGGAGTCTGGGGAGGGCAAAAACTGCCATATGTTCACCATCCCGGGCCTATATCATTTCAGATAGGTGGCTATCCAGTCTTTTCTTTAAAACCTCCAGTGATGAAGCACCTACAACTTCTGAAGGCAAGCTGTTCTACTGGTTAATTGTCCTCACTGTTAATCTCCTTAATTCCAGGTTGCTTCTCTCCTTGTTTAGTTTCCATCCATTGTTTCTAGTCTTGCCTTCTGGTGCTTTGGAAAATAGATTGACCCCCTCTTCTTTGTGGCAGCCCCTCTAATACTGGAATATTGCTATTATGTCACCCCTAGTCCTTCTTTTCTCTAGACTGGCCATACCCAATTCCTGCAACCGTTCTTGATATGTTTTTGTCTCCAGGCTCTTAATTATCTTGTTTGCTCTTCTTTGCACTTTTTCCAAGGTGCAAAGAATGGATATATTCCATTATATCTTTTTTTGTAATGAGGTGACCAACCTGGATGCAGTATTCCAGGTGTGGTCTTACTCAGTGGTGGGTTTCAAAAAATCTTAACACCGGTTCTGTGGGTGTGGCTTGGTGGGCGTGGCATGGTTTGGTGGGCATGGTTTGGTGGCCGCGGCAGGGGAAGGATACTGTAAAATCTCCATTCCCACCCAACTCCGGGGAAAGGATACTGCAAAATCCCCATTTCCTCCTGATCAGCTGGGACTTGGGAGGCAGCTGAGGCAGGACCGGTCAGAATTTTTACTACCGGTTCTCCGAACTACTCAAAATTTCCACTACCAGTTCTCCAGAACTGGTCAGAACCTGCTGAAACCAACCTCTGGTCTTACTAAAGATTAATAAAGCGGTACTAATATATCACATGATTTTGATTCTAGGCCTCTGTTTATACAACTAAGAATTATATTAGCTTTTTTGGTGGCTGCTGCACACTGATGGCTCATGTTTAAGTGATCGTCCACTAGGACTCCAAGGTCCCTCTCAGTTACTTTTTTTGAGCCAGGTTTCACCTAATCTGTAGGTGTACTATTGGTTTTTTCTTGCCTAGATATAAAACCTTCCTTTTCTCCACATTAAATTTCATGCTGTTGAATAGGATCCATTATTTAAGTCTGTCTTTTTGAATCCTGAGACTGTCTCTGGGGTGTTGGCTATTCCTGTCAGCTTAGTGTCATCTGCAAATTTGATGAGTTCCCCTTTTATTCCCTCATCTAAGTAGTTTATGAACATATTGAAGAGCACATTTGATGAAAAGCAGAGCCTTGTGGTACATTAAAGAGTAACATATTCATTACTGCACAATTATAAGTTTCCATGGTTCATAGGATCAGAACAACTGAAGATAAATGTGGCATTGAAATAAATTAAACCATCTTCTTTTTCCTGTATAATATAAAGCTATTATATCTGGGCTACAAAATTCTAGAGGATGATGAGATGACAGTAAACAGAGATGTCTTTATCTCTTTATTTGCTACTATTGCCCGTTCCCCCAGATTTTATAGCTCAGATACGGTATGCCCATTAAAGGTAACTACACATAAAAGATACTCATCACTTACAAATAATAACAATCATACATAGCAATAGTATTAAGACCCACTGTAATAATTAATATGGGTAGTAAGGAGTAAATTCCAGTATATTTCTTTTCTCCACAAAATCCCTTTTGCCTTCCCAGCTGCTTGTTCCTACTATGTATTTCTCTGTGAGGAGCACTTCATAATAAAGTACTTAAATGAAGCCAGTATGATAGTTGAATTCTATGCAATAAGTATTTCTACATTTTAGGTGAAATTACTAGGAATTGCAATTGAAAATATCTACAGAGTACCAGGATGTCATATTCAAATTTATCTATTAAAAATGTGAATTGGGGCAAGAGCTGTGGTGGCACAGTGGTTAGAATGCAGTATTGCAGGCTAATTCTGCCTGCAGCCAAGAGTTCGAACCTGACCAGTTCAAGGTTGACTCAGCCTTCCATCCTTCTGAGGTGGGTAAAATGAGGACGCAAATTATTGGGGGGCAATATGCTGACTCTGTAAACTGCTTAGAGGGGGCTGTAAACAGTGGTGGGATTCAGCCAGTTCTCACCACTTCGGGAGAACCGGTTGTTAACTTTCTGAACAGTTTGGCAAAATGGTTGTTGGAAGAAATCATTAGGGCAGAGAACCAGTTGTTAAATTACTTGAATCCCACCACTGGCTGTAAAGCACTATGAAGCGGTATATAAGTCTAAATGCTATTGTGATTGTGATTGCTATTGATAAGGTGAATAAGAAAACAGAGCTAAAGTTAGGAAACTTGCCTTTAAGAGGCACTATGGTTTCCAGGAAAACTTATTTCCAACAGGACTTCTGTTAAGATACAGATAGGTTATAAGGCTGAAACTAAAAATAAAGAAAACTGATATGGAAATGGAAAGCTAAAATTTCATTATAGTAAAGTGGACCAAAGCATTTCAGATTGCCTATGATGAAGAGAAAAGATTAACCTGCCCACTATAAAGTGAATATTATATCAATGCTTCCTTTGAAGTTCACCCTTGGAAAAAGAGTTGCAAGCAACAGCATGTCAGATCTCTGTTTATGTTAGCACAGATAAGAAAAATAAAAGCAGGTAAAGTTTGTCTTTCAATTTTACTCAAATCAAAATGAAAATTCTAATAGTAAATCCTCCCCCACTTGCTCCCTTTCCTTAAACCCTTGGTGATCACTGACTCACATTCCCACTTGATCTGTTTATATTAATCAACCACATATGTGCAAATAGTAGCATCTCAAGAATTACAAGAAGGGCTCTTCTTTAATATTGTAATTTTTTTTCCTTTCTTTCATTTTTTATTTGTAGTAGTAGCAACAGAAGTAATATAGATGAGGGGAAGATAGTGTGAAAAAGAATCCTATGGATTTGTGGTGATCTCTTTGGTGACATTATATCAGAGAATTATACAGATGGAAGGGAAAGGGAAATCATAAGATGGAATTTGAACCAGTCATATTATTATAAAGAATGAGGCAGCTATCTCAAGGAGCAGATGGAAAGGAGAGGAGATAGGCCAAGCCTTAACCACTCTCATTCTTCGAAGGACAGGATTGTATGCCATGTCACACTTAGGTGCAGTAAATAACATACTATCCATTCATCTGCTAGTCTATTCTGCTTCTGTTATTCCTCAGACAATAAATTGTCAGTCCTGGGTAGTAAAAGAATGTTATCACTCATTGCTTGAATTCACTTCACGAATGTCTTGCGCCCTGAAAAAGCAAAAAACAAACAAACAAACCCACAAACAAGCAAACCTCTTTGTCCTCCTGTTAAAATACCTTCCCTTTGTGTTATTACAGACAACCCAAAAGAAAGCAGCCAAGTCCCAGTATTTATTAAAGTCCTGGATGTGAATGACAACGCTCCAGAGTTTGTCATGTTTTATGAGACCTTCGTCTGTGAAAATGCAAAAGCTGAGCAGGTTAGCAGTTTGTGTTTTAAAAGAAATAAATATCTGGTGTTTTGTGCCTTTTGTGTTGCAAGGAGCTGTCAGCAATGGTAAATGAAATCAACTCATCATTTCTTGACCCAGACTGTAACTGGCATTTTGCATGGTTTAGATGGTTCTTTCTAGCACTTTGTTTCACTATCTGCCATTCTGCCCTTCGTCTGTTCCTTTTGACAGAAAATTCTCTTTCTTTGGATAAACCAGTGGTGAGTATGTATAGAGAATCTGCAGCCTTAATGGGGCAAATATCACCAGATCCAAACTCTGGTTATTCAACAATCCAAACAACCAGTTAGTATTATTTTATGTGTAATCTTCTATTTGATTCATAAAACAGAGACTGGCAAAAACATTATAATTCAAGTCCTAACCAAGGATATACTGGTGGTCTTCAATTTATGACCACAATTGAACCCAAAATTTCTGTTGTTAAGTGAGACATTTGTTAAGTGAGATTTGCCCCATTTTATGATCTTTCTTGCCACAGTCGTTAAGTGAATCACTGCAGTTGACAAGTTAGTAACCTGGTTGTTAAGTGAATCTGGCTTCCCCATTGACTTTGCTTGTCAGAAGGTCACAAAAGAACACATCATTGGTGGGTTTCAAATTTTTTTATTACCGGTTCTGTGGGTGTGGCTTGTTGGGCATGGTATGGCTTGTTGGGCGTGGCTTGGTGGACGTGGCAGAGGAAGGATATTGTAAAATCACCATTTCCTCCCAATCAGCTGGGACTCAGGAGGCAGAGAATAGATGGGGGCGGGGCCAGTTAGAACTTTTACTACCGGTTCTCCAAACTGCTCAAAATCTCCGCTACCGGTTCTCCAGAACTGGTCAGAACCTGCTGAAACCCACCTCTGGAGCACATGATCTTGGGGCATAGCAATGAACCAGTTGCCAAGCATCTGAAATTTTTATCACATTATTGTGATATTATGGGGATGCTGCAAAAGTCGTAAGTCTGAAAAACGGCCATAAGTCACTTTTTTCATTGCTGTGGAACTTTGAACGGTCACTAAATGAACTGTTGTAAGTTGAGGACTACCTGTGGACAATTCTAAGCAGGGTATTTTTTGTGTGTGTACCATAAGGATGTTCAGATCTGATAAATTCAATATTTCCAAATATCGAGGGAATCTTTTAGGTATTGGTGCCAGCCAGGTCTCCAATTGTGATTGGTGTTACAGTGGAGGTTTTTTCCCCCATAAGTGTTCAATTTATGGAAAATCTGCAAGTCCTTTTATTTTGCAGTGAGGGAGGGAATGTTTTTCCTCAATCCTACTTTTATGATGTGGTGTGTGTGTGTGTGTATGTTTGTGTGTGTGTGTGTATACATGCACAAACACACGTGCGTATGCATAATATTTTCAGAGAAATAAACATATAACAAGAGCCAGACTGGTGTAGTGTTTAAGGCATAAAGCTAGAAACTGAAAACCATTCTATTCTGGCCTTAGGAACAATGCCAGCCAGGTGACCTTGAGCCAGTCTCTCTCTCTCAGCCCTATGACACAAGCAATGGCAAACCACTTCTGAAAAAATCCTTACTAAGAAAATTAAGGAACTAGTCCAGGCAGTCTCTGAGCATCAGACATGATTGAATGGAAGAAAAAGAGACATAGCCTGAGACAGATATGTTAATCTCTGACCTTCAGTGATGCCTGAAACATGCGAATATGTTGGGGGATTAATAAATCTCTCTCTAATTACAATACCAATACAAAAGCAACAGTAAAAGCCTTTTTCCCCACCCAAGTTCCCAGTTTTCATGGGGAAAGTGTTCTATTCGGAGGAAAGATTAGTATACAATAAAAAAAAATATCTTATCCACCGCTATTTGTTACCTTGTTTGTTATTATTAATTGATTACTTTCAGCCTATTTATTATTTCTGATGAATAAGAACAAGGTGTAGATATTGGTCTGTGTGCCATAAGTAAAGATAAAATGACAATATTTTTTACTTTTCTAGCTCATCCAGACTCTCAGTGCAGTTGACAAAGATGATGCTTTTGGTGGGCACAAATTCTCATTCACTTTGGCCCCAGAAGTAGCCAGTAGCTCCAATTTCACCCTTCACGACAACAAAGGTATCCTTGGGTTTTGTTTTTGTTTTTTATTGCATACTTTCTC
The DNA here is from genome assembly GCF_059756535.1 of Pantherophis guttatus. Classification (NCBI taxonomy): domain Eukaryota; kingdom Metazoa; phylum Chordata; class Lepidosauria; order Squamata; family Colubridae; genus Pantherophis; species Pantherophis guttatus. Next base: position 139,916,668 of record NC_142065.1, read on the forward strand.
TCTTTCTTATTTGGCTTTGACATTCAGAAAGAACTCATTCCTTACCACATTTTTTTTTTCTATTTTACTCTGGCACGAGTGATTTATTTTTTATTTTATTTTTTTAATAATTTTTATTAAACAGTTTTTTTAAAAACAAACAAACAAACAAACAAAAACAGATATTTACATCTTCTTTTTAACATCTTCACATCAGTAATCCATATTTATACATTTTCTCTTTCTTATCTTAATATATCTTTTATACATATATTTCTAGTATATCATATATATACCATTATAATATATTCTTTTAATCTAAATATTTTATTTACTTTTAACATAAATAGGTACCTAATTTCCTTTCCACAATTAAAACTTCCCATTCCTTACCACATTTTTACATTCTTTTTTTTTTTTCAGATAATACAGCTGGAATCTTCACAAAGAAAATGAGATATAACCGTCATGAAATGAATATATACCTCCTACCAGTGATAATCTCAGACAATGAGTATCCAGTTCAGAGTAGCACAGAGACGGTGACAATTCGAGTGTGTGCCTGTGACCAAAGAGGCAAAATGCTGTCCTGTAATGCTGAAGCACTGATCCACCCAACTGGCCTTAGCACAGGCGCATTGATCGCAATTCTCCTTTGTATAATTATATTGTTAGGTAAAGGACTTTGCATGAACTCAAGGGCTATGGGGAGTAGGATGGAGAACATAAATTGTGCTAAGGAACAAAGGAAGCATATTACACATGAATATAACTATGACAAATTATTAGTAGAGTCATCTTTTAGTATAGATAGAATTAGCCCATGATGCATTTTTTACTTTCTGTGTCTTCTGAGAATTCATCAATAGTGATACCCAATACATTGATTGTGATAAAGAGAAAACCTCTATTTCAGTTTCAGCTATCTCCATACTCATGCCATCTTTCCTATTTCTACACATGAATCAAATATCGCAAATTTATTTTGCTAACTTGTTAGTTACAGTGGGTTTGCTATCTAATCAACAAACTCAAGTACATATCCTCTATAAACAGTTCAGAATTATTAATCCTAAATATGTTCTGCAGTTATAATTATGGAGGAACTCACATGGATCAATTCAAATACATATAATTTAAAGTTCACCCACTAAGAAGCTGTGGGCATACTAATTCCTTAAATGCAGCTGCCACAAATATCCTTCTACTTCCAATCAGGACATTATTATTCCTATCATTCCCCAGCTTGATAGAGGTATTGCTGGGTTGAAATGCTAACCAACATGACAAGAAAACTATGCTCTCATAATTTTTGCTGTATCTATTTCTGATCTTTCTTTACCTCTGCTTAAAGTCAGAGCAGGTAATCATACAACAACAACAAAATGCTGTCAGGACATGTTTGGTAGATGCAGGTGGGAACGGTTCATCAACTGGAATTCTAAAGTGTTTTCAAAAAATTCACCAATTCATGAGATGATCTGTAGCTCAGTGATTGAACTGTGGATGCTCTCTGAGCTTAGTTGCCTGTTTGCAGATATTTCATTTTCCAACTAGATAACTTCATTTGTGAGAATGAGTGTGGGGTTTTCTACCTATTTGGATATAAAATCTTGTCTTGCCAGTTTTGGGGAAGAGGGTGTCTTCTTGACAGTTTCTTGATTTTTTCCCCTATAACTCTATAATCTAAGAATCAATAAATTATGTTGTCAGGATGGGGCTTAAAATAATAATTATTGGCATTGTGGTGCTATAGCCTGCAGTGGAATGCAATTAATAGCTGATACCATCTTTCTCTTCTCCTTTGATCCGCAATACAATATTAATGCCAGGTAGTTAACCAAAAACAGCAAAAATAATCAAACTACAAATTCTATTTTTAAGAGTAACAAAGCAGATGATTTGATCATTCATTTGCTTTTGGTTATATATTTTATTTTCAATCTTAGTAGACCCAGCTTTAATGCTAAGAATTGCTGAAGAGCCAGAAGAAAAGCAACATCTCAGCTTTGCTTTTAACATGTTTTTTTTTTACCATTAAGAAGACCTATTCTACAAGTTCACATTAAAATGAAGAAAAAAAAACCAGCTTGAGAACTGAGAACACAATTATATTTTGAGCTGAATTACTTAGTACTTTGCACAAATTCAATTTGCATATTTATTTCTTTGAATGAAATCTCATTTCTGGTGATATTAGAGTACCAGACTAAAAATAAATTTAAAAATGCAAATTAGCTCTGTATTTTTACACTGGTTGGTAAAGTATTAGACGATATATAGAGCACAAATGACCGTTTGGACTGAGACAGAATTTATATGGCACAGAGATTAACATTTTGATCAAAGGATGAGATAAGTTGTTAAGGCTATGCAACTTTTGCATGATCCTTTCCATATCTTCCCATTTCCAAACAGTTATTTTAGGGATACCTTATTTGTATATTCAACACCATAGGGTTTTCCCATGTGATCTGCATTTAAGAGGAAAAAACTATTCCTGAGAAGTTCTGCTAGCCAAAAACGACAATTCTAGGTTGGATGGATAAGCAGTCTCATTTGTGTAAGACTCTCTATTTTTCTTCATTTATGATTTGAAGACTAAGCTAAGGGACTCAGTAGAGTTGTCTTCCTTGAGGATCTTCTGAAAATCATGGAGTAGCTCCGTTAACAACATGAATATTTTTGTAAGATTTTTGTAAGAAGATGATAATTTCATGATTTCCATCAATAAGAAAACTAATATTTTTATTTCCACATTTTAGTGAAGTTGGGCAAAGAATGGGGCAGTCAGCTTGAGACTATAGCTAAATGTCTATTTTTATTTTATGCCAATCATCTTTGAATTTGGAATTTAGTGAGAATTATCTAATAAATATTCCAAACTAAATTATTTGGATTAGTTATTCTTTAAACTAAAAGAAACTAAGTTTAAACTAAGGCGAGAAAGACCTTATTAAGAGTATCATTGAGAACTTTGGTAGTTGTGTGTTTGAAGCTTTATTTATGCCAGCACTCACATTCAAATATTGTAATTCCTGAAATGGTTGGAGGTAAGTCCACATTTTAAACCAGGGGTTCCCAAACCCTGGTCTGTGGACCAGCATTGGGCCACAGCATGCGAGAAACCAGGCCGTGCAAACAAGCCAAGCCCTATCCGTGGGATGCAGGCAGCTTCTGAATCACACCCCCTCTGGTACCTCTCTCCATGGAACCAGTCCCTGGTGCCCAAAAGGTTGGAGGCTACTCAGGGAGAAATGCTCCCAGTTTGGCCTGGTTTGGCCAAACCGGTAGTGATGGCGGCCGGTGGTTCAGAGAACTGGTAGCGATGGCGCGCGAGGCTCCACCCTCCCGCCTGGTTGTCGGCATGTGCACTTCCGAACTGGTTGGGAAGGTAAGTAGATTTCATCCCTGGGGCTACTATTTTAAACCACCAGTTCTAAATAATAGTTCCTAATTTTTCATACTTAGATTTTGGCAGTTGGCCATTTGAGAGCCAAATCTGGGCTCCCAATTTTTTTAAGTGTCAAAAAGCAAATATAGCACCAGAGGCAACTAGAAAAATACTCAAATTGCCTATTTTTAAATAGCATAGATTAAAGAATTATAATATACTTCAATAAATGTTTTAAAGGAAGACATTTTTAAAGTGTTACTATACCTTTTTTCCTTGTATAATATTGATACTGTCTCACTTTAAAAAAATCCTTAGAGAACAAAATTCAAATAATTTCAGCAGTTCATCATCAACATTTGATGTACCTGAATTTTCTTGTTCTTTTGTCTCGCCTCAAAATAATCACTTCTGTGACTTTAAAAGGATTGCACTGTTGCAACAGGAAACCAAACTGAAATTCATCTACATTTTAGCTTGAACCCTGCATTTCACCAAACCTTTCTTGTACTTAACAACTCCTAAAAGGATGAGCTCCAAAGTGAGAATGAGTTATGGATTGTACTATTTTGCAGATCTTCTTGCAAAAGAAAACAAAACAAGTTCCAAAGAATACAAATTTCATGGTAGCTTGCTTTCGTTTTAATTAGCTGGAGAATTAATGTCCCTCTCAATTCAGCCGACTTTGCTCAATTTATTTATTTATTTCTTCTTACCAGTTACTGTGGTGCTGTTTGCAGCTCTGAGGCGGCAAAGAAAGAAAGAGCCTTTGATCATCTCTAAAGAGGACATCCGAGATAACATTGTCAGTTACAATGACGAAGGCGGCGGAGAGGAAGACACTCAAGCCTTTGATATTGGCACGCTGCGAAATCCTGAAGCCATAGAGGACAATAAATTGCGCCGAGACATTGTGCCAGAAACGCTGTTCATGCCACGCCGGACTCCAGTGGTACGAGACAACACTGATGTCAGAGATTTTATTAGCCAAAGGTTAAAGGAGAATGATACAGATCCAACTGCACCCCCTTATGACTCATTAGCTACATATGCATATGAAGGCAGTGGCTCAGTGGCTGACTCTCTTAGCTCTTTAGAGTCGGTGACCACAGATGGAGACCAGGACTATGATTACCTCAGTGACTGGGGGCCTCGTTTTAGGAAGTTGGCCGATATGTATGGTGGTGAAGACAGTGATAAAGACTCCTAATAATGTTGCCTTTTCCTTTTTCAAGAAACAGCAGTGAAATGTGTGATGTCGCTACTTCTTTCTATATATCAACCATTCTCGGAAAGGGTTCTCTAAACCTATCGGTTTGAATTGTTTCTTGACTGCAGTCTTTGTGGATCTGATGTCATTCCCACTGTAATTTCAGCTTCCAAGAGAGGAAGAAACCCCACCAAACCTTTGTTATTTTTTCAATCGCGTTTTTATTTAGGCAGTTCAACGGCCAAACGGCAAAGCAATTGAGGGAGAATTTACCCCCCCAAACAGAAATGGAATACTAGTTTTAATATGTTTCTGCTAATTTTGTAAATGGGATTACCTTAATGTTATAGCTCACCAAATAACCTATATTTTAATTATTCACCCAAGACACATTTTTATGCAAATTATATATATTGAACACCCTATTTTAAGGAAATGATATGGCTTATATATTATAGGAAAAGAGTATAGGTCTTTTAAAAGCTACAAGGGAGCTGTAAATTGTTCTCACTTAACAACCACTTGTTCAGTGGCATTTGAAGTTAAGATGGCACCAAACAAGGGGGTTTATGGCCAATCCAAGCCTTGAAGTTGTGCCATCACAGAATTCCCATGATAACTTGATTGCAATTTGGGCACTTGATTGCATTTACAGTTGTTGCAGCATCCCATAATCATTTGCAACCTTCACTCTACCTTCCCACAAGCAAAATCAATAGGGAAGCCAGCAGTAAATTGCAAGTCATGATCACATAACATCTGGCTTAACGACCATGCGGGATTCATTTAACAACAACAATTGGAAGTGCTGGAACTGCCACTGTTAAGTTAGCCTGGTCAATGTGGTAATTGGCTTTACAACTGCATCACTTAACGATGGGCTTGTTGGTTCCAGCTACCATCATTAAGTGACAACTACCTGTAAGATACTTTTTAAGTAATTCAATGGTCTTTTGAATGCTAGGGTTAATTTTGAATTGGTCACTTTCCTCAAACTATCAAAACATAATAATAATGGACAATCAGAAGTGAGAAGAAAGGAGAGATATGTTTGTGTATATATGTGCCTGGTAAGTGGTCCTAGCCAATTCAGTATGTGGGCTACAGTAATGTAGTGCAAGAAATATTCTATTTCTGGAAAGTAGTCTATTAGGTAAGGTAATGTATAGAGATTGTAACAGTGTGTATCAAGGAAGCAGAGTATTGCTGAAAATACATGTATGGATTTCAAGTAAACCAACTTAATAATAATAAGAGTAGAATAATTGAAATCAATGAATTTCAAGTTAGAAATATCTAAATTAATTCCCACTGATTTAAGTCACTCTATTGTAAGCAGGACAGAGTCTGGATCCAATCTATAATACATGAAGAGGGTTTCTACTCTGTATTTTGTGAGTTCAATTCATATTAATTATTTCTCAATACCAACTCATATCAGCAAAAAACAAAGGCTGTTATGTTCTCTTTATCACTCCCCACTTGCTCAGCTGGTGGATTGCTATTATTTCTACCTCCTCCTTCTTAACAAAATACTCTGGTACTAGTGCCTAGGATTAAGCCGACAGCAGGTACTATATTGTGCAGCAAGGAAAAAACATGGGAGAAATAAGGAACTAGTACTACAGTAGTGCCTGGCTAAGCAAGCAGCAGGAAATTGCATTTGATACGACTTGCAATAATAATTCAGTTGAACACTGGTTCATGCTGCTAAACCACTGCTGAGCAAAGGGTTTCAGCCACACCAATTAACAAGCATTTGCATTGGCCATGAGGTGCATCAGAGATGGCTCTGTATAGGATTGAAATATGAAACATGGGCAGATGTTACAGAGTCAAAATTTAAAAGAAAAAAAAAAAGCAATGAAATGCAAAACAAAAACAAGACACAAAGCAAGGCTGAAGTGCTACTACCTGAAATTCAGTTGCATGCTGAGCATGCTGAAAAGAGCAGAGAAAGCTTTGAGCTACATGACATGCTTGAACTCCCTTGGCTTTAATGTCTCCTTGATCCACTCATCTGCCTCACAATCAGCACCAAAAAGAGGTCTAATAGGAGTTCCTTATGAGCTCTCTGATTTATTTAATGGCCGCATTTTTAAAATAAATGTTTGTATTATTATTATTATTTTCATTTTTGCGTATCGTAGATCCAAGCTTATGAACATGATATAGCTTCTTTTAATTGCAGAATTTCCTCTTCTGTAATTACTATTGCAATATTTATATTATTAGGGGGGGTGCATGTGTGCACATGCACATGCACACGTGCACAATTACATTCAGGTGTTCCCAATAATGGGTTTCAATTTTGGCTGCTACCGGTTCACTCGTGGGTAAACGCTCGTGGCACTTCTGTGCATGTGCAGAGACATCCAGGCGGGTGGCCGGAGCTTCCCACCACCACCGCTACCAGTTCACCCAATCCGGGGCGAACCGGTAGCAACCCACCACTGCGTGTTCCTGAATCCCTTTGTCTGATATAGTTATAAAACAGCTTTTTAGTATTACAGTTAACAGAAGTTTACTAAGGTCCAGTGGGCTGGAAAAGTTGTCTTTAAAAAATTGCTAAGGGTTTACATAGAAAGTCAGAGGGACAATGAATCAGACCCACCTATTTTGCTGTGCTAAAAAATACTAAACTGCTATCAGAAAAACTCAATATTGGAATCCTAGGCATATCTACTCATAACTGAGCCCCACTGATTCATTAGAGACTTCCAAACAGTACTGCTTTGTAGCCTAATTGTTATTAAAACATTAAGCCAGTGGTTCTCAACCGTGGTCCGTGAACCCTGGGAGGGGGTGCAATGTCATCCCAGGGGATCCACAAAATCTTGAAGATATGATTTAAATCTTGAGTTGAGTCTTGGTGGTCTGTGGCCGTGATTCGTGGCCACAAAAGGTATTTAGAGGGTGTCCGTGGTCAAGAAAAGGTTGAGAACCACTGCTTTAAGTCGTGAACCCAATTACTCGTTATTCGATTGCCAGAATCTCTCATTTAAATCTGTCCAATTTTAAGAAACCGATTTATTGGGGTTTTTTTTTTAAAAAAAAATGTTTTAAAAAATTACTGAATTGTTTTTTTTTCAAACCAGCAATTTTTGCTTTTCTTTAATAACATCTTAAAGATCTGAATACAAAAATATGACACAAAAAGTAGAATTTGTAAGCATTTCCAGAGCAGATCTGCTGTATCTACATATAAAATAATAATAATAATAATAATAATAATAATAATAATAATAATAATAATAATAATAACAATAATAATAACAATAATAATAACAATAACAACAACAACTACTACTGATTGTTCCATTTGGAAGTAGATTGGCATCTTCGGGACCCTCCATCGCATAGCACTTGCCTTTTGTGTATTCTCATAACTTAATCAAGCTTCTACAGCTGAGTCAATACTTTTCAGCTCTGCTGAGACTGGGGAGCAACCCCAGAGAACAATTCTTCAGAACTCCCACAAGAAATTTGAGATAAGAGGTTTCAAATTGGTAGCTATCGCCCAAATCTTCCAGTCTGTCCTTTCCTGCAGAAACTAAGTTTATATGGTACTGTGCCATTTCCCTCTTGAGAGTACATTGAATTGAGAAACAAATTGGCCATTATGCTAAACAGTGACTCGGGTGTATTTTTGTTCTTGTTGCAAAAAAAGGAGAAACCCACCATCACCACTACTACAAACAGATATGGGACACTAGTTACATACTATTAGTAAGCTACAGGGAACATGGGCAGCTGGTAAACACAGAGTGGCATAGTGATGAGAATATAGTATTTATAGGGCAGTATGGAAAAAATTAATTAGTGGGTAAAAATGGCTATGTAGAAATTCCCTTTGTTTTTGGACATTATGGTTTACTATTTTTTTAAAAAACTGCTAGGTCTGTTTTGGCAAAGAGATCAGTAGGACTGAGGCATGTATATGTCCTATTATATTTCCCAACCTGATGTCTTCCAGATCTGTGGTGCTGCTACTGTTATCATTTTCCGATAAACTATGCTTACCGAGAAAGGATGGGAGTTGTAGGTAACCCAATGAAGAGTTAAGTTGGGGATGCTATCATACATTATAGGTAATGAAATTATTCATCATCTGTTTTCATTTAAAAAAAAATAGAATAAAATAAGATCAGTGTGTTTCTGATCTTATGATGCAAGTAAGAAAATCAAATCAAAGAGTGCATAAGATTCCAAAGTAATCAGTTAAATGTTTCAGGTTTTGTACATCTCTTGACTTATGTTATTTTAAGGAGATTAATTCCACAGAATACTGTGCTGCAAATAACCAAATAGCAATTTTAGTGTCATTTTAACAAAAGAGTGAAATTATAGGTACTGAGAGCGTGAAATTTAGGTACTGTCTCCTGACAGTAATTTTCAAATAATTTATTTTATGCTACAAATAGATTAATTTGTTTTGGAGAACTAGATTATTAATATTAAGTATGTGTACACTGATCTGAAGTAAAAGATATAAATTTGGAGTTGATCCAAATTAGTTTGATAATGAAGGAGCAATAAGGAACAATCAGAGTGAAATTTAATTTATATGTAAGACATTTTGAGGGATTTCTTTGAAAAAACCTAAGCCATAGTTATTTAGCTATATTATTTAGTTTTATCTAAAATGAGTCTGCATTGCATGGTAATGCAAAATGTGGTTTAATTTTGATTTAGTGTAATGAGTGAATCTAGGGATGATGGTTTATAATCCATGGTTTATAATCTGAGATTATTTGTGAATTAGACCAGTATAGCTAGTGCCACAAATCATAATTAAAGCAATCACTTTATGGTGATAATTCATGGTGATAAATGTGCTCAGTCTTCAAGAAAGTTCATGACTCCATCTTGGAGTCAAAATGGACAGTTCAATGAAAATATCAGCTGCACAAGTGTGACAAAAAAAGTGGTAAATTCTTTTGTACTTAGCATTATTAAGAAGAGAACTGAACATAGAACTACCAATATAATAATTCCCTTAAACAAATTTGTGAGAGAACAAATGAAGGTATTGAGTATAGTCCTGGTCACAACAGAGTAAGGAGGTAGGTGCCAAACCAGTATGTGAGGAATTCTGCATTTTAGAGTAGGCTATTGCAGAGCTAGAAAAGTTACAAAAGGGGCAACTAAAATTATGAGGAGGCTGAAGTAACTCCCTTGTAAGAAAAGGCTACACAAATTTCAAGCTGTTTAGCTTGAAATTGAGGAGGGTAAGAAGACAGATGTTGTGGGTATATAAAATAATGCATGTCATACATAATGTGTAGGGAGAATTTTTCCCTCTCGCCTATGGTTAAACCTCAAGATAATTCATTGAAACTAAATGCAGCAGAACATTAGCCCATCTGTAATTGTCTGCTCTTAATCACATGCCATTAAAAGGGTCAAATACGTATAAAAATGTCACAATGAAAACTCTACTCTTTCATACCAGCAATACAATATTATATGCAAGAGCATAAGGAATAGAGTTTGCTTTGTTATGTCATGTAATGTGTTGTCTTCGTGTCTCCTTTGCTCATTCATACAGAACAATGGAGCAAACATAGCAGGGGGGAGGGGACATGACAGAGAGAGAGAGAGAGAGAGAGAGAGAGAGAGATGGATGTCATACCCTGTTTCCCCAAAATAAGACATCCCCTGATAATAAGACCAATCAGGCTTTTGAGCGCATGGCAATAAGGCCAAGCGCTTATTTCAGGTTCAAAAAAAATATAAGACAGGGTCTTATTTTCGGGAAAACACGGTAGCATCTTGTTAAACTGTGAAATTTGTTGCAAGCTGTTGGAGAGTTTTCAAAGGAGACTGAACAGGTTCATCAAAGAACAAACTATCAATGCCTACTAATATTGAGGGTTCTTTACTGTTGAATCACAACATCCTGCCTTAATACTGGTTGCTGAAAAGTAACAACACAAGAGAATAATTGCTCACCAAACTTGCGTGCCAAATGCATGTAGCTGATCAATTGTGACAAAAAATGCTGGGTTTGATTAGGTTAATATAATGATAGTAATATATAATAATATAATGATAACAATAGACTGTGTTTGATAAGGTTCTTTGTATGATATGCAACTTCTGAAATGTAAAGCTTGAGATTAATCATTTGTCAGCCCACCTAAAAGCAGTGTTAAATTGGTTGAAATCAGAGGTGTGTAGAAAACAGTGTTCACTGTAACGCCTCATGTTGGCCATAGAAAAGGGTGTTCCTTAAACCCTCTTTTGTCAAATGAGTCAAACAGTTTAGGATGCTGAGTGTATGCTATGAAGACAATGATTGCACATTTCTCCTGATACAGCAGATTTCCTTTGATGGCTCAGGTTAATTTAGCTAGGATTACTGACACTAATTCTGTGACATCTGATGGCTTAACTAGAGGGCTCTTTCGCCACCTCCCGGAATTACTGACACTAATACCAGTTATTTGAGCCAGAAGTTTGCATTTTATTGATGAAATGTTTCGCCTTGTCAATAAAATGACAGTAAGCCACCCACAGCTTGTGCATAAATATTATATAAACTATTTAACATACTAGCATCAAAATTAAGATGCCAAACTGAATTAAAAAAATGAATTATGGTCTTCTCTGGAGGCTGACACATTATGCATTAATCACCTGAAGTTTCTTATTTGTGCAATTTACGAGCATGGATTTTTCCAATAATAGGCCCCATCTGGGCATTGGTTCATAGTTTTTTGATATATAACTAAGACCTTTATTTCTCCTCAAGCAACAGAAAATGCAACTCAAAGCAAAATTCCTTGAATTCTGAGTGCCAGAATGAAATAACAACAAAAGGAAAAAAGTAAAATAGTATACTGTATTATCTAATGGTGGAATAATAGAAATGTGACTAGATAATCCAGTATGAAAACATAACATATTAAGGCTGGCTGAAATCCTATAAATGCTTCTGTAGGCACAATTCCTATTGAATACAATAGGACTCAATTCTGAGTTAAAATAAGATACCCACAGGACAATCCTTTGCATGTCCTTTGATGCTCAATTGTTCCTTTTAACATCTTCTGACTATGGTGCCATTCCATACATATCTGCCAATGTATCCCACTAAATACTTTCCAAGAACCCAGGAACAGGATCTGAATTGATAGCATTTATGAACAAATAAATTATAGTCCCATTAGCACTTTCAGAATCATCTATTTTTAATACCTGGGCTTCATCCTTGTGTAACTCAAAATGAACTGGGCAAAATCTTATTTTTAATAGGACAAAGATTTTAGACTAGGAGCCTGACATATTATTATTATGTTCAATCACTGAATCTTTTTTTCTAGATCAGCATACTCAGGAATGGACCCTTTGCTTTCTAGCATAGTCTATTTGTCTAGTCTTTCTAGTCTATTTGAGACTAGATATTGTCTATTGATTACAAATATACATGTATCCAAAATCAATGGAACATTTGAAAAGGAATATAACATCTATATGTCTTGCATTTAATAGGATAAACATTAATACTGATCCTATATATAACATACTTTTGAGGTTCTGCATCATCATAGGAGATGGATAAAGGCAGAGTATTTTGATTTATTATTATTTTTTTTACATTGATTGCCACTTTTTGCTAATTGAAGGACTGGCCAGAATCTCAGAACATCCTTATTTATACGAGAGAATAGCCACATATCAATGTAATATAGCTAGTAATGATATGGAAATAGTCAAGTAGCTATTATGAGATTTGTGTGCAAATGAATTGAGGAGTGCTGACTGAAACCGTATTTGATGTCTTTTAACAGCTTAAAGGCTTTCTAAAGAGAAAATGCTATGGTTGGCGTAATTATTAGAAGTGAATGAAGCAAGTTGTTATTTTTATGTCATTGATTTCTTACATTTCCTGTATTAGCAGTTTAAAGTAGGGACTGCTGAGACAATCTTCAACGCATCAACACTTTCCAGCGCTAAAGTTCTCATCCAAGATTTCTTGCATATAAGAAAGTCCCCTTAAAGCAAGCAAATTGAATTCAAGGAAGTTCCTCTGACATTCAGACAAACTCAGCAGAGTCTTTGGGAAGGGGAAGAGCGATGGACCAGCAATTTTGAGGGAAATATACTATTGACCTGTTTTTTAATAACAGGTATACAGCAGTGGTGGGATTCAGCCGGTTCGCATCACTTTGGGAGAACTGGTTGTTAACTTTCTGAGCAGTTTGGCACATTGGTTGTTGGAAGAAATCATTAGGGCAGAGAACCGGTTGTTAAATTATCTGAATCCCACCACTGGTATACAGTATACGTAATAGATAAAACCGTCCATTTTAAAAACATATTGAACCTTACAGCAATTCAGCTGCAGATATTTAGAAAGTTACCCACATGGCAGTGAAGGCTTTTAACTTCCATTTTCTCCACATCAAACTGCCGTAAAAGCCCAGAAGTAAGGCCATTTGTGAACTCTAAATTTAGGAGGCAAAGCAGAAAAGTTGCCTTGAGTTTTATTTGGAATAGGAAGAAGGAAAATGTGGGCCGTTTACACCAGGTGCACAATAAAAGCTCAATTTTACAGACCTCTTTGGTGCATGGACTTTGATATGACGGACAAAACTGGAATTTACTTGTTTTAAATAAAGAACATAATTGTATATACATCACCCAAAATTTACATTTACTTTATGTAAATCCTGCATTACCAACGCTCTTTCCTCCCAGTTTGTAAAATCAAGGTTTTACTTTCTTGTCTTCTAAATGTGATAGTTTTGGTAAAGGCAAAGGGTGTTTCCAAAAGGGAGGGGGAAAAAAAACCCTGTCCTAATACGGCCGATCAAACAATGTTGTGCAGCCATGCCATCTTTCTCTCCCTAGGTTTCTTTTTGCATAGTGTGTGTCCATAATCAGAAAGAGGGGGGTGAGGGTGGGAGAGAATTGTGGGGAATTCAGAATGATTCAAATGGGAAATGTGACCTGAACCCTTGTACAATTCCAGAAGAGAGGCAAGGTGCCTGCAGAAGGGCAGGTTTCATCCAAAAACATTTGTTTGCTTTTTTTTTTTTTTGGCATTCTCTACAAGACTGCACTGTTTATGTAAATACATCCAGATAACACTTTCGATAAGCTTTTAGTTTTCTAAAGTCTATTAATTTAGTGTTTATTAAAACTGTATAGTATTAGGCATTCAGGTAAAGACATTTTAAATAAAATAAAAATTTTAAAAATGACCATGTTGTTGCTACTTTCACTCTGACCACACAACTGGTGCAGAAGACAACTCTTCAAAGGTTATTTTCCATGGTTCATTGTTGTTATTGTTGTTGTTGTTGTTGTTGTTTTCAGTCTCTAAGTCATGTCCAACTCTTCACAACTCCATGACCATAGCACAGGACTCCCCCCCCCCGTCCTCCATTGTCTCCCAGAATTTGCCCGAATTCATGTTCATTGTGTCAATCACTACCTAACCATCTCATCCTTTGCCTTCTCCTTTTGTCTTCGATCTTCCCTAACATCAGGGTCCTCTCTTCTCATTAGGTGGCTAAAGTATTTGAGCTTCAACTTATCTGTCCTTTCAAAGAACAGTCAGGGTTGATTCCTTTTAGGGTTGGACTGATTTGATCTTGCAGTCCAAGGAACTCCCAAGAGTCTTCTCCAGCACCAGCAATTCAAAAGCATCAATTCTTCAGTGCTCAGCCTTCCTTAAGATCAACTCTTATGATCCAATTCCATTGTACTTATTCTTAAAAAGAACACCTTTCTCTCTCTCCACACACATCACCTTAATGTTCATGCCTTACAATAAATGTAGGTACTTTAACCATATAATGTTTGGGGGGGGAGTTACATTAATTTTGAAAGTGCTTGCTATGATTAGTGTTTTTCAAATCCTTAAAATGCTCCCTTTTTATATCGATTTCTTTTAATTAAATGAATGGACCTGAGTATATATTAAGGGGGGGAAGGCACCGTTTGACAAGATTGAAAGGCTATTCTTCCAATGCAATTGCTTTAAATCACCTGAGATAGAAGACAGGATGGGAACATACTTAACACAGAGAAACATTTTGCTGTAAGGCTGACGTATCTCAGATAGTAAAATCCACATGACTTTCACAGTGCACAAAATCCTCAGCAGTGGATGCAGGATTTAGTTTGTAGTGACAATGACAACTTTTTTTCTCCAATACTACTGTAGGTAGAGCTCAATTTTGAAACCTGTAAATTACAAAAATACCCTTACAATGCCCTTGATATTCTACAGATTTTCTTTCCTGTCATCGCTACTAGCTAACTCAGGAGATTCAATATTTAAAAAAGATAGCTTGACAAATATTAAGTACATATAATATTATACACAAATATTAAAATATGAAACATAATCCTACATGTGCCTATGTGTTTCTAAATACATGCCAGCTTGAAATTCAAATAATATAATGCAAATGATGTTACTCAACTCTTACACTTAGGTATTCTCCAGATTAATTGGATTGCCACTCCCATTCTCTCAACTAATTTGGAAGGACTCGTTTTCTTGAAATTTCAATTACAACAGGGTAATGGGTCCCACATTTTGGAAATTATCCCATTTGATTTAAAATTTGTTGTCCAATGATGCACCATTTCACCCAATGGAACTTTATAAACAGAGTTTTAGTAGTATATAGATTTTTTTAAAAAATTGACCAAAAATGAGTGATTATAGGACAACATACATCCCTCTCTATTAACTCAGTTCCTCTCCAAGATAGCATTGCTGAAATTATATAGCAAATCATAGAAAATCATTGGTGCAATTTTCTACTTTAAAGAGAAAACAAATACTCCATTAGACTTATCTATTTTCTTCTTAAAAGTTCCTTTCAACTCCTTATATACAAAAATAAGTGCAGAAAAAGTCCAGCCTCCCTAATATCACCTGAATGGTGTCATGTCTCCAATGCTCAGAGGCCAAGCAATGTTTCTAATGGTGTATCTTTCAGCTATTTTAAAAAAAAAAAAGTGCAGCACTCAACTTTGTCTAGAATGATATGCTATCCAGACAGAGGAACAGACCAAGCTTGAATCAGTGTCTCTATTGGTAAAGTAAATATTATGTCAATAGTTTCATATTTCTAAAAAAGATACTTAGTGCATCTTGGGCAGGAAGATTTATCTCCATGTTCCAGCCTGGCCTCGGACTATACATATTTATTTATTTAGTATCTATGGCTATCCATCTCAACCAAGTGACTCTGGGCAGTTTACAGTTTTAAAACAATGAAACATTTAAAACCAATAGAACAATAAAACAATAAATATATAGACAGCAATCAAGTTAAGTAAACAGTTAGCAGTAAAGCCAAGAAACTACGCTCTTAAAATATTTGGAAGTCCAGGTTTGGGGACACAGTCAAATTTTTAAACTCTTTACAAAAGATCAACAGGGCCATTCTAATCTTTGAAGACTGTACCCCTACTTCTTATACCCTGCAGTCAAGGCAGGGGTTACAGCACAGAAGGCCTTCTTCTCTTCTTCTGGGCTCCTTTGTCTTCTTCTTCCCACTAGCTGACACTCTGGCTGATGGGATTTGCAGAATGCTGGACCAAATTGGATAGATAGAATTGGACAAAGACAGTTAGTCCCTCAAGTAACCAAATCCCAAGCCATGTAGGGCTCTAAAAGTGACAACCAGCACCTTGGATTGCATTCAGAAATACACCAGTAGTCAAAGTAGCTCAAGTAACAGAGGTCTTACTTGTGTGTTGTGTATGATGCCATTTACTACTTGTGCCATTATATTCTGCACCAGCTGAAACTTCTAAAAGCTCTTCAAAGGCAGCCCATGTAGCACCCATTGCAGTAATCCAAATGAGAAAGCATGGGTGACTCATTCAGACCTCCCAATCAGGAAGGGGTGCAACTGGCACATCATCTGAAAGTACACATAGACTCTTCCTAGCCAAGACTGCCACCTGCTCTTCAAGTAGAAGACATGAGTCAGATTGTGCATGGAGTAGTGCTACCCTATCAGAGCCAAAGATGGAATAAACATGTCTCCAGATGATAAAAAATACTCAGAGCCACTTAGGTTTGCTAGGGTTGAGGCACAGCCATTCGAACCTCAACAGCTTCTAGACAAAGGGGTAGGGCATCCATTAAATAACTCAAGGGGCTTGGGGTAGAGATATAGAGTTGGGTGTCATCTGCATATTGGTGATATTTCATCCCACTAACTCAACAGCCTCATGTAGATATTAAATAGGAGAGAAGAAAGTATTGAGCCCTGAGGCACCCCATAAAGTAAGGGTTGTGGGCTGAATCTTTCCCCCCTTGTTAACACTGGTTGGAACCAGCCCTGAAGGAAGGAGAAGGAGAAAAACCAGCAGAATACAGTGCCATCCACCCACAACTCCAAGAAGCAGCTCAGAAGAATACCATGATTGATGGTATCAAACACTGCTGAGAGGTCAGGAAGAGAATGGATGCACTACCTCCATCCTGTTCCCGCCAGAAGTCATCCATGAATGCAATCAATGCCACTGATCCCTAAACCATTGTCTGAATGCAGACTAAATCTGGTCTAGATAATTCACTTTATCCAGGGTTATTTGAAGTTGCCATGTGATCACTCTTTCTACAACCTTCTCTAAAAAGGAAAGATTGGAAACCTACTATTTTTAGGCCCTGTGAAAACATAGTCAAAATATGTATGGAGATTCTCAGTCATCCAGATCCATGGTTGTCCGAAAGGTGCTTTTTCAAGAGGCAATTGGACTTTCTTGTTTTCCTTTGAAGATGTTTTGCTTCTCATCCAAGAAGCTTATTCAAGTCTGTCTGGATGGTGGGAAATGGAAGGATTTATACTCCATGAAGACAGCTGGTCATTTGCATTCTTTTAGAGAGTCATTGAGGCCACTTGGAGGTTTATCTGTGTCCTGAGGATTACCTGAGTAGTGCAAATGTGTGTGGAGTCTTCTTGGAACTTCTGAAAAAAACTGTATTGTAGACTGTAGGTAGATCATATCCCTCCCCTCCTGTTGAGAGAGGACAGTTCAATTTTGACAATGATGGCCTCTTTGACCCCTCTTTCAAACCAGTGGTCTTCTCTATCCAAAATGTGGACTTTGCTGTCTTCAAAAGAGTGGCCTTTCTCTTTCAAATGCAGATGGACTGCTGAATATTGTCCTGATGGGTTTTGTGAGAGAAAACTTCTCTCACGGTTTGCTGTGCCTATTGATTGGCTTCTGGTTTGGATATTTGAATTGGCCAATCAGAGCGCAGCTCCTGACTTTGAATTTCCCGGGCTTTTGTAACTGACACTAACAAGGTATATAAGGAGCTGCTCTCCAGCAGGAAACACACCACACTACTCTACTCTTCTCTACTGCATCTACTGAAGCCAGCCGGTTCCCGGGTCAAAGACAAGAGCTGGTCACTAAAGCCTCCTTCTGAGGAAGGAAGACCTGGGCTCCAATCACATGGAGCAACTCCAAAAAGAGCTGAATGGACATTGCTGAAAGGGAGATGACTACTGATATTCTTTTGTAGATTTCGTTTTGTTTCTTTTATTAAGCTAGTTTGTTTTAAACTCCTCTGGCTTGTTTGTTTGGTGCATTTGTAAGTGGATAAGGTTGCAGTCTACAAAACCTCCACAACAGGTTTGTTCTTCTATAGTGTTCTGTCCCCGTCCCACACACGCACCCCCACAGATGGCTCGGAGTTAATAAGCCACACGACAAAGTCTTTGAAGATAAAGCTGGCAGCAACCCAGTGGCTAGCTGCCAATTCAGATTTTACTCACACAAAACAAAGATTAGACTGCAAGCATTCTGATAAATCAGGCAAAGTTTCAGCAATACAAGGATTAGTCCAAATGCAGTCCGACAAGGCAGGCAGAAGTCCAGTAACGCAGAGATCATGGATTATTTCTAGTTTTTGCTCATCACAAACTGAACCGGCCACCACACCCACATTTATACTCTGTGGGGTGTGGTCCAATGACTCAGCTAATCTCTGGCATGCCTTCCTCTCTGCTGCGCATGCTTCTCCCTGCGCTGCTGTCGAGGATCCAGCCAGCACTTATCTCCTTCGTCGCTGTCCACCTGTGGCTGCGGGGACGTGCTTGGCTCTGGGCCTATCTCTTGGCCTTCGGTGTCCTCCAGAGGCATTGCCAGAGAGGAGGGTCCTGGAGAGGGTGGCCTTACCAATTCCTCTCCCTTACTCTCAGAGTCTGCATCTGTCGATAGCCCAGGTTCAGGCAATGGAGCCACAACATACAGTATGTGCCATGCATTTATGAAGTAGTTGTTTTGTTCCCAAATGGTTGGGAACAGGCAAATGTGCAAAGCTGCATTTGCAAAAATGGTGAAACCATCCCCTCCCCTGCTGCTCCTGCCACTGGTCCACAGAGCTGGAGAGGTTGGGGACCACTGCCTTAAAGGGTAAGATGTTTCAAAAGGCAGGCACTGCAGCAGAGAAATCTCTTCTAGATCTGAAGAACTGACAGATGGAGTTCTTTGGACAAACATCCAACATAGGCCCACCCAGCCTGCATGAGTAGAATGGGCTTATTAAAACAAAACAAACAAAACTATCCCTCCCATTGAAGAAGGAAGTCTGGTTGCTGAAGTCATATTTAAGTTGTCTCCCAAATTTCCTCTCCCGAATGATCAAGACACGATAAACAGTTTTTCTCCTTCATCAAGAATCAAGAATCTTTATTACTCCCTCCATTCAGATAAATTTAAATTGCTCTTTGTATTATTACAAGCGCATAACAACATGGAGATAAACCAGTGCAATGATATCTGTTTGCCTGTATTTTTCAACATTTTGCATATTTTTTTAAAAAAAACCCTTCACTTTCAGATGATAAGAGGACCATTCCAGCTAAAATCCTACTTCTCTGCGCTTTTTTTAATAAGAAAGGGAGACAGAAATAAAAGTAACCAAAACAATGGCCTTGTAGAGTTAGATCGTTAAAGATTTCTAATGATATTTATATAGCCCAGGGGTCAGCAACCTGCAGCTCTGAA